>NW_011965846.1:4169-8531 GCF_000949405.1 Vollenhovia emeryi
GGGCGTGCGGCCTGGCGTACGGGGCTGGGCGTGGAGGGCGGAGGATCGGCAGTGTGCGTGGTGTGTGAGTGAGCCGCGGTCGGCTGCCGGTGGATATCCCTGAGACTAACCAAGGGGGGAGTAGTAAACCCCCCGACCGGGGACGAGCGGTGACGTCTGTACCTGACCTCTGCCATGGACTAAGCGGGAATGTAAGTTCAGTTTACTGGAAAAGTCCGCAGGAAGTGGCATGTTTAATGTGGGAAAACCGCTCCCGTCTCGTCCGTCTGGAGCCTATCAGGGCGTTGAAGCCGGCAGTCCGGGCGCGGGTATGGAGAGGCGCATAGCCAGCGTCCTCTCATACCCTGTGAGGGAGATTCCCTTACAACCTCTAGCCCTGGGGAGGAGTATGCGGCCGATCGGATCGGTGCGCGCTCCTCTTCGGGGGTGAGGTTAAACCTTTAACATCATAGTGGGCCTGGCCGTCTCCAGGGACCTTTTTGATTAGAAGCACTGACCGGGATAGGGGGTGGCTCCCCCGAAAAGGGCATCTCCACTGCCCGGTCTGTAATTAGGGAATCTCAACACCGGGGATAGTGCCCCCACCGCGGTGGAGGTCCCATGATGGGCGAACCGGTTTTAGAAATCACTGCCGATATGAAGACACACCAAACCAAAAACGCAGGAGAGGAAGGGAAAGACAGAAAGACGGGCAACTCCCAAGGGACAGGTGGTAGGATGGACATGTCCCAAGGGAAGACCCGACAAGAAGGTGCCAGCACATCGGCTACAGCACGTGGTACGAAGCCAGGGCCAGCGTGCTCTAAAGTAGCCAGGAACACCCCGCTTCCGACAGCCTCAGACGGATCGGACACAGAGGCAATGGTGGACGTGGAGAAAGTAGTCCCACCCACGGACGACGGAATGTCTTCGGACTCATCGGTGGATCAAATCACCGGTAAGAGAAAGAAGAGAGGGAGGCCGCCCACGACATACGCGGGCTTAAAAAGGAAGAAAAAGATGGAGTGCAGGCTAGAGATAAAAAAACTCAAGGCCGAGCAGAAAGCGCGGGCAGAGGTACTGAACCCCAAGGTTCTGCCACGGGACATCACGCCAGAAAGAGAGAAGGTCTGCCAGCTAGAGGGTCTCAACAACGCGCAGATCGCAGCAGAAATGCTACAGAATGTCAACGTTGTTGTGAAGATGGCCGAGAGGTCTAAAAACCTCAAAGGCACCTTCGTGAAGGAGCTAAAGGTGTGCTCAAAAAACCTTCAGGCGGCAGCTACTGTGATAGCCAAGAAGACGGCTGGCTTACACAGTGACGCGCGAGAGGAGGAGACCGAGAAGCTCAGGGAGAGGGTGAGGAGCCTCGAAGAACAGGTGGGGAGGCTGACGATGCTTCTACACGAGGAGAGGGAGATGAGAGCAGGAGCGAAGGGCAAGGACAGTCAGGAAAGGGCAGAAACGGTGGAGATGCCCGAATGGGATCTCGGGGTAGACCACCCACCCCGTGCCAAAGCCCGAGCTCAAGCCCCTGCGAAGCCCGCGAAAACGGCGAAACCTGCGCGGCCCAAGGCCCAGGGCCAAACACAAGAGGCAGGGAAGACGGCAAAATCGAAGACGGCCGAAAGAACCGAAGATACGGTATACCGGCCAACGATAAGAGGAGAGAGGAAGGTGCTGGATGAGCCGCCAATAGAGGAGGCCATGGAGGGTGTCCGAAAAGTGATGGAGGGAGTCTCCATCAAGGATGTCGTCAACGGGGACCCGGAAAAGGTGAAATGCAACCTGGAAAACCTAATAACCAGGTGCCAGGGAGCGCTGACCCGGATCCCGAAGGAACGGAAGCAGGGCAAAGGGAATAACCCGAGAAGCCTGCCCACAATCACCAAGGTGGAGGTGGTTAAGGACAGGCTACGGGTTAAGGCAAGGGAGACCGCGGCGCAAATTGTGCGCGGCACCAAGGAGGAGAAGGCGCTGAAGGAGAACACTCCAGCTACGCCGGCCACCCCATGGGTGGAGGTAGTAAAGAGAGGGAGAAAGAAGCCGGCGGGCGGAAAGCAGGAGCCGGCGACGAAACCCAACGCCGCGGCAGCTACCAGCAAAGCCGGAGAAAAGGCGCGGAGGGAGGAAAAGGGAAAAGGGGAGCCGAAAAGGAGAAGGACACCCAGGTCTGCTGCTGTGGCGATCACCTTCCCCGAAGGACAAGCGGGGGAGGGGATGCGGTACCTGAGGTCCCAAATTAACCTGGAGGACCTGGGAATCAATAACGTCAAGTACAGAAGAGCCTTGAACGGGGCGACTCTGTTGGAAATCCCAGGAGGGGAGGAAGCGAAGGCAAAGGCCGACACGCTGGCTAGCCGCATAAAGGCGGTAGCGGAGGAGAAAGGCGTACGGGTCTCCCGCCCCGCAAAAAGGGCGGAGATCCGTATGAAGGATCTAGACGAATCCGTCACGATGGAGGAAGTACGGGATGCGGTAGCAAAGATCGGAGAAGGCCAGCCAGAGGACATAAAGGTAGGCCCGATCCGACTAACTCCCAGCGGCCTCGGCACCTGCTGGATCCAATGCGGGATTGAGGTTGCGAAGAGAGCAGCCGAGGCGAGGAGAATCAGGGTAGGATGGGTGGCAGCTAGGGTGGAGATGTTGGAACCGCTCCCCCTGATTTGTTACAAGTGTTTGGAGAGGGGACACGTAAGGACCCAATGCAAAAGCACCATCGACAGAAGCACACTGTGCTACAGGTGCGGGAAAGAGGGGCACAAGGCACAGGGGTGTAACGAAATCCCAAACTGTGCCGTGTGCAGTGGGAAAGGACTGCCCTCCAACCATAAGGCCGGAGGAGCGGCGTGCCGACTCCCAAGCAAGGGAGAGAAGAAAAGGGCAGCCAAGAAGAGCCGTGGAGGAGGGCCAAACCAAATCGGGGAAAGCCAACAAGATGACGAGCGAAGCAACAGCGGGCCCATCAACTGAGCGAGGGGAGCCGATGGAGACGGAACCAGCGGAACAGGGAGCAAAGGAGCACCCGAGAGGTGGAAACAGCCAGGAGGAGGCTGGTAAGGGGGCGCCTTCACAGCGATGAAGGTGCTCCAGGCGAACCTCAACCACGCCCGCCAGGCCCAGGATCTTTTCCTTCACAGCCTGGCGGAGCGTGGTTGTGGACTCGGAATCGTGGCCGAGCCGTACCGTGTCCCCAAGAATCCGTGCTGGGTGGGGAGCACGGACGGATCGGCCGCGATCGTATGGAGGAGAACGGGAGAAAGAACCCCCCCTATCTCCAGACTAAAAACGGGAGAGGGATGGGTCGCAGTTGAGAGGGGACCCTTGGTCGTGATCGGGGTATATATTAGACCCAGCCTCTCCAGGGCGGAAGTGGAGGCCCGACTCCAAGACCTGGAGGACGTGGTCCGGGAATATCTTCCTGGGCCAATACTGGTCGCCGGGGACTTCAACGCCAAATCGGCACTTTGGGGTTCCCGGCGACCGGACGCCAAAGGGGCGGATGTGGAGGCCTGGGCAACTCGCCTGGGCCTTCACCTGGAAAATGTAGGGGCGGTTAGCACCTGCGTGAGGCCGCAGGGGGAGTCAATCGTCGATCTGACGTGGACCTCCCCTGCGGCCGCGAGGAGAGTAAGAAAATGGGAGGTCGCGGAGAGCATGGAGATGCTATCCGACCACCTCCCCATAGAACTGGAGCTCTCCTGGGAGGACAGAAGGAGGGGGGCGCAGAAGCAGGCTGTCAGGTGGAGGGTTGATAAACTGGACACCGACAAACTGGTAGAGTCGCTGGGTGCGGCGCTATGGGCGTAGCCGGAACCGGCAGCTACAGTAGAGGAGGAAGTGGAATGGCTGCGGCACACGATGACCAACGCATGCGACAGCGCAATGCCGCGAGCGAAGTTCGCCCCGCGCAGGGCGGCCTTCTGGTGGTCCGAGGAAATTGAGGAGTTGAGGAGATCCTCGGTAGCTGCCAGGAGGGCCTTCCTGCGGGCGAGAAGAAGAAAGAGAACTCCTCTGGCGGAAGAGGAGAGGTTAGCGGAAGAATACCGCCAAAAAAGAAAGGCGCTGAGGATGGCCATAAAAATGGCTAAAGAAAAAGCGTGGGAGAACTCAATCAGCTCCCTGGACGCGGACCCATGGGGGCGCCCCTACAAGCTTGTTATGAACAAGCTAAGCTCAGGGGCGCCCCCGACGGTCGAGCTGATGAAGCCTCGATTTCTCCAGGAAGTGGTGGAAGCACTATTCCCAGCGGGGGATGGGAGGGGTCCCGAGTATGAGGGGCATAGAGGGGAGGAGCATTGGCCTTGGCAGGAGGAGCTGGGGGTCACCCGGACGGAACTGGCCCTGGCAGCAAAAAAGCTCAAGAAGGGCAAAGCACCAGGG
>NW_011965847.1:0-4552 GCF_000949405.1 Vollenhovia emeryi
CCCCCCCCGAAGGGGGGGCGGAACACACTGTCTTCACGCATACATTTTTCTATCTACATTTGGTGGAGGGAAGTGGGTAGAAAAATGTAGGGCTAATGAACTAATAAGACAGTATAATAAAAAATACAAGGATAAGAAAAGTAAACGCCCTACGGAATACAACGAGGGCGATTACGTCAGAGTAAGAAACGACAGGATCAAGCCGGGAGAAAACGCAAAGCTCAAACCGAGCTATAAAGGGCCTTACCAAATAGCGAAAGTCCTCCCGAATCATAGATACGTCGTGCAGGACATACCAGGCTTTAACCACGGTCCCCGGCCACTAAACACCATAATGTCACCGGACCGGATCAAACCGTGGGTGAAGCCGGTACCGAAACCGACGACCTAAACGAAGCGTTAATATTAAGTTAGGTTAAGCTGCGAATACAATGTTAAAAAAGATTAAATAAAGCGTTAATATCAAGTTAGGTTAAGTCGCGAATACAATGTTAAAAAAGATTAAATAAAGCGTTAATATTAAGTAGGTTAAGTCGCGAATACAATGTTAAAAAAGGTTAAATAAAGCGTTAATATTAAGTTAGGTTAAGTTGCGGAAAAAAAAATATATACTTACCTGAAAAGGGAAGAAGCCAGCAACTTCGAGACGAAGCTGTATATCAGGACGGCCGAGCTGTAAGGCGCGAGACGATGAGCCGGCCCTGATACAGGACGGCCCTGTAAAGCTCACGGAAAGGCGCGAAACGTTCGCTGCCAAGGCGCGGTAACACGCGCTAGACGCGTGATCACCGAATTTCCTAACGGCACGCGCGCCGTCGGATAGAAAAGCGAGCACTCTCTTTCGAGAAGCGGTGCGAACAAGTTGTAATCGTAGCGTGAGAGTCACAGTGAATTATAGAGATATTGTTATACAAGTGCGAGTATTCCGCGGACGAGGTGCGATTAAGTGCCAGTCGTTAAATTGTACCCACAATAAAAGTATTGCATTTAACACCAGTGATCTATATTTTATTTCGGCCACGTGTGACCAAGAATCCCGGGCAGTTCACACCCAGGTACCGGGCTCAAGGTAAATTCATACCCCAGAGCTTACAGTTCCCCCCGATCTCGGGGCTTGTAAGATTTTCGTTGGCGACGCCGCCCGTTATAACGGCCACTCAATCGGCTTGTTAACGCCGCATTACATTAAACCCGATTTTATTCATATTATTTTTCTGAGTTTCTTTTCGTGTACGTCTCTCTCTCTTCGTGTGTCTCGTCCGTCGTGTGAATTTCTTAAGTCCCGTAGCCTCTGGAATCTTTTAGTGTCAACCACCGCCCCGCCCCTCTACCGTTAGGCGAGCTAGCCTGCCCGTGACGAGGGCCGCTCCATCTCGTTCGTGCGATTTCGCGAATTTCGCGACGTGACGCGTGAAAGACCGCGTCTGGCGCCCAATCTTCGTTTTTCGCGTGGAGTTTTCGGCTCGCGGCACGGTACGCGCGGAGCTACTGAGATCCCGCTCCTTTCCGGCGCGTTATCCTTTCCCCCTTGGTTTTTGCCGACGACTCGATCCGTCCGCATCCCGCGCTTCTCGCGCCCGGCGACCACACTCCCCGTCGTCGGCGCGCCTTCGCCTAAGACCCGCGCGCGATAGCGAGAGCGGGACGGCAACACCCGCCCGTCCGCGTATAACGGGAGGGCGGAAAAGAGAAAAGAAGAGAATAATCGTCGCAATACATTTAATAAAACAGAAACTATTTGGATACGAAATTGGTAAATTGGAAGCAGCTTTGAAGCAACATAAATTGGATATCCGCTTCAATGACTTTGACGCATGGGGTCATTTTCAAATTTTGATCGAGATGGATAAAACCATAAATGATTCTTTTGTAAGTTATATGAAACTGACACTTTCTTTTCCTTATGTTTAAACTAACTAATTTTTTAAGATTACTACAATTGAGTTATGCTTAGATAAAATATCTAATAATCCAACAAAGAGCATAACTAACATATTAAAAAAAATTATGACTCGAGAACTCGCAACACAGTTTACTGCAATAAAAAAAGTACTAATAAAGGGAATATTTTTAAAGATCAAAAAGCATATTTCCCTATTAAAAGTAAGTAATAAGTTATTGTGTGTTAAAAGAATATTTTTTGTTTATACAATTTACAAACTACTTTGTACTTTTGTAGAAGTCATTATGAATTGTCATTGCGATTCAAACGGAAAACCTATAAATGAACAAGCCTTCCATGTTTCATTGTCTGCTGCTTTCGGAAACGCTAAAGATTGGGGTGGACGTGTAAAAAATAATGATAATCAATAAATTTGTTAGTTAAGAATTTATTTTTAAGGCTCCTGAGTAATCGCCTTAATAGTTGCCTCAAGACTATTCTCGAATTTTTACTTTTATACTGAGAAAAATTTCCATCGGACAAACCAATTAAATAGCGTTTCCGATGGTTAATTTTTCCGATTACGTGTTCCGATTAAATTATGGATACATCCGATGAAATTTATCCGATGAAATGCAGTTACCGATGAAATTTGTTTGGAAAACCGATCATATTTTTCATCGGATATACAATTTAATTGGATATATCCGTTTATTATTATGTAATTGGATTATCCGATTATATTTAATCGGTCATTTTTCTCAGTGTATGTACGCAATTGTGTTCGTCTAACGTATTTGTGGCTTAAATAAGATAATAGTACTTATAATGCGAAAATACACAAATTCATAACTATCAATGAGCTGTAATTTCTTTTTTACATTTCTTTGGGTATAATTCATGTTATTTACGTCTATGTTTAGCCACCGCCACCACCACTGCCACCACTACTGCCACTGCCACCGCCACCACCACTGCCACCACCACTGCCACTGCCACCGCCACCACCACTGCCATTGCCACCGCCACCACCACTGCCACCACCACTGCCACCACCACTGCCACTGCCACCGCCACCACCACTGCCACCACCACTGCCACTGCCACCGCATCGTCGTCTCGATCGACACAGGTAAGATATTCCCACCAAGAATCTTTTTCATACATGACATATAGTACTCATACATACATACATCATATCATATCACATACAATTAATAAGACTACATATTCATACTTATTATTAATGAAACGTTTTGTGTCCTCTTATGTCGCAGGGCGCCGTCGTTGATGAAGCCGGATATTATGAGGCGAAACGGCAGCTGTTGCAGTTGAATCTGCAGCGATTTGAACTGGAGAAAATAATAATATCCTACAGGCTGGCCAAAGAAAATCAACGCGAGCGACCTACATAAAAAAATGCTTGTCTTAGTGTTAAGGTTTTATATTTACGTAAACGTGCATAGTAAGTCATTTTTTTTTGTTATCGATGTAGTATGTAAGTCTTTATTTTTTTATTTTATATATAGTACGTAAGTCATTATTATTTTTATTTTATATGTAGTACGTAAGTCATTATTTTTTATTTTCATTTTATATTGATGCAGTACCTAAGTCATTTTTTTTCTATTCATATATTTAGTTTTTTATATATATATTTTTTTTTATATTACAGTTATATTAATAATAAAATATGCACGTATTATGAAAAAGAAAGCGTTTCATTTCGAAATCCATCCGTAGAACCTGTCCAACTACTCGGATAACACAAGACAGACTCGTATCAACATTTTCAGAATATTCCATAGGTCATTGTAATATATATATATGTATGTGTATACATGTATGTGTACACAAGTTTATAGAAAGAAATTAAAATGCATACTTATTCGCCACCTTATACATCTGAAATCAGTAAATTCACTATATTTCTCATTAAAATACCTTAATAAACGCGAAAGTAACTTAAACTAATTAACGGAAAAGGATTTGGAACGATACGAAGGAAATTCAATTCAATTTCAGTACATATATTGTATATACAAATCAAATTAAATATACGTGAACTTCCACCGAGCCCCCAATCACCGATCGGCGGAATCGTGAGAGATCGACCGACCAATGGGCGTGACGAGGAAAGGGGGGAGCGAGAGCAAAGGTTCGATAGCGTCATAAGACGACAACACAGTCTTTTCGAGATCGGCACAGAGTGAAGGCGAGCGAGTCAGTTAAGGATGTACTTATGTAAGAGGAGGACGTGCCCCCTCGTATCCTGACGAAGAATAAAGCATTAGTGTTGGCTAAAAGGCTGTATCGTTCCTTCAGAGGCTGTGGAAACCCCTGTACATCCTTACAAAGTGTTAATATTAGATGAAGAAGATGTTGAAAATTGGGTAATTAACATACTTTTACACAATTTTTCTTTCTTTTCAATGTCTATATAAAATCCGATTGTTAAATTTAAGTACCGATTGATTATCTTTGCAATTAGACACTTAATTATCTATGCAATATTTATTATATATAATGGTATTGCAATTTGGTTTGGTATTGGTAAATTTGGTGACAGCGGTGGGATGCATCGGAGTCCCACAGGGATGACAACCAGGAGAAAAACCGGAAAAACCGACGGGGAGATGGATGATCCGCGGTCAGTAGCCCTTCAGGCAT
>NW_011965847.1:4690-8543 GCF_000949405.1 Vollenhovia emeryi
AGGAGGAGGAACTCTCCTTACGCGAAGCAGTTATTAGGGAGCAGCAACAAAACTTCGAACGCGAAGTAGAAAAACAAAAACGCGATATGAAAACAATCCGCGAGGAACTCGAGAAACGGGAACTCGAAATAATGAAACATTCGAATAGGGCAGCCAAGCACACGCCGACCCCGCTTATCGACTTCGGGCAAGAACTCGCGACACTGCGGGCTGATGTAGCAAACTTACAATCGCACCGAAATCCGCCACCTTCGCTCCAAGACTCCACAGCCATCGACCCACAAACGTCCGCGATACCCTCGCAGGAAACCGCCGGAGGAACTAATCCACGCATAACTTTCCGCGAAGCGCTGGATACTATCCCCCACTTTGACGGACGAAATATCCCGGTTACGCAATTCATACGGGCGTGCAGACGCGCGAAAGAAATCGTACCATCGTCATCGGAGAGAAATCTGACCCGATTAATTCTCACCAAACTTCGCGGTCGCGCCGCGAGTGCCGTAGACGACGAAATCTGTGAATCGGTGACACAGCTCGCGGATTTGTTAAACGACGCGTTCGGTTCCCCGAGGACAATCGATCAGTACCGCGGAGATCTGAGCACCATTTTCTTAAAACCTCAAGAGCATATACTCGACTATATCACCCGTGTGAAAGATCTCAGGACCTCCATCCTGGACGAGGAAAGACGAGCGAACGGTGCCACCAAACCAGAAACAACAGAAGACGTAGATAGATTAACGGCGCGATCTTTTTGCGAGGGACTCCCCCTCCCCTACCGCCTCCAATTGGCTCCCGAACATTACATACATCCTTTTGCCGCATTCTCCCACGCCAAAGCCTTGGCCAAAAGACAGGAGCTCGACAACGAGCGCAGTGAAACTTCACGCCGAGCGGAAAGAAACACTGACAGGCCTGTGTTTATGACCGGGAAACCACTGGCGCGCCCTACTCCCATAAATCCCGAGAGGAGCTACGAGTCATGGAACAACCGGTATTCTAACACCGCCCCCCCCCCCCTATAGAGGCCCGAATGTCGAAAATAGGCGCGTAAATACTTATGAACCCCGAAATACCGATAGACCGCGATACGACAGATCTCGAGACGTAACCGCGACCAAATTTTGCCGGTATTGCAAAAAGGACGGGCATAATATAGAAGAGTGCAGAAAAAAACAATATAACGATTCACGACAATATTCGGGAAACGCCGAACGCCCCTCGGGAACACGGGACGAACCTCGAGCGGTGGGCTCACGGGAACCGATTCGTCCTGTAAAAGCGATAACCATAGCGCAAGCGGCGGAACCGTCCGTATCGCAATGCTAAGCCCAAATAATTTCCGTCACGCGCCTACCGTGACACTATCCGCGGACGGACTAGTAGATGAAACAAAATTCATGGTGGACACGGGCGCCGCACCAAATCTTATAAAATTAAGGAAAATAGAATCCGGTAATCCCGTAGATAAAACTTTCAAAATATCCCTCTGCGGAATTACCGAGGGCCGGACTGAAACTCTAGGCACAGTCGATATAAATTATCTTGGGCATAAAATTCAATTCCATATCGTCAAGGACGATTTTCCCATTTCTCAAGACGGAATCTTAGGTTCCGAGTTTCTACAAAACGCGTCGAGAATAGACTTTTCCGAGAATCTAGTAATGTGGTAAGGCCACCCTATCTATTTCAATGACCACGAAAAGGTCATCATTCCAGCTAGGTCGCGCACAGTACTTTCGCTCCGGGTGCGTAATAACGAAATCACTACCGGCTATGTGCCGCGAATCGCAGTACATGATAACGTCTACTTAGGAGACGCCGCAGTGACTAATCGCAACGGGAGAGCACATTTATGCGCTATTAATACTAGCGAAGAGAACTTAGAAGTCACGCTGCCAACAGTAGAACTTCTGGAGTTCGATCTAAATCCGCCCTCCCCTACGGGAGGCGCACTCCAAATCTCGAGACAAGGAAATAAATCCTCTGCCGTAGGGCCTGAGGAGTTGTCTCAATTCAACGAAATCAATAAAGTAAAGAAATCGCCTAATGTATCGGGAAACAGATCCTCTGCTCTAGGGCCTGAGGAGAAACTCCCTCTCAACGGAAAAAACGGAGAGAAAAAACTTTCCGACGGTTTGGGAAATAAAACCGCTGCCCTAGGGCTTGCGGGAAGAATCCCATCACAAAAGAAAAATAAAAGCAGACCCCTCGCGGACGAACCTCCGATCTTAGGACACGGAAGGCACGACTCCGAGGGCAAGCAAGTTATTGCCGCTATAAATACTCAAGGATCCAGAAAAGGGACGCGATACCAAGAGATAAAACCTCTACTTCGCCTGGATCACTTGAACATAGAGGAAATCGAGCACGTTAACGAATTAATTGACGAATACAGCGACCTTTTTCATCTTCCCACTGACAAACTGAGTCACACAGACGTGACGACGGCCCACAGAATAGAAACCACTGACGATACCCCTATCCATACAAAACAATACCGTTTTCCGCCTATGCACAAGGAAGAGATAAATAAACAAGTAAGCGAATTGATACAAAATGATGTAATCAGGCCATCAACGTCACCTTATAATTCTCCCTTGTGGATAGTGCCTAAAAAGCCGGACTCGCACGGAAACAAGCGTTGGCGAATGGTTATCGACTACCGCGGGTTAAACGAAAAAACCATCGGCGACGCTTACCCCCTGCCAAACATCGTCGAAATACTCGACCAACTAGGAAGCGCCAACCCATACAGCAATGAAACATTTCAAAAACATTTCAAAAATGTTGCAATGAAACATGAAATGTTACCAAAAAATATTCCAGAGATATTTCAAAAATGTTTCAGACATATAAAATGTCCGCTTCAAAATAATACCAGAAATGTTTCAGATACAGTTCAAGAAACATTTCTAATATCATTTCTGAAATATTTCAGAAACAATTTCATAAACATTTGAGAAATATTTCAAGAAACATTTCTGATGTCTGATGTGGAAAAACATTTAAAGACACAAATGGTCCAACTATATAAAGACATCATGAGTCAGAAGTGCGCCCTGGAAAAACAAATACTAGAGAACGCCCTATCGCTCTCAACTATAGCGCCTGACGAGATGGCATTTCGCATAATGAAAAATCCAGGATATACAGCAATTTGGTTGTCTTGACTATGTAGCATTTATGATAATGTTGTTATCTTACATAACAAAGACACAGTTCATATAACCAAATCCTCCCATTTAAAACAATAAAATATTTATATGTCTAATATAAATGCATTTAGTTGACACCGACAGATTGTCAAAATAAATCTAACGATTCTGGTAACTCAATTTTCTTGGAGGTAACAAAATAATTATAGTCCCGTTAAATTAATGAAATAGTTGAATCGTTTTTGTTATCCAACATTGAACAGTTTGTTAAGTAGACTATGGTTAAGTTCGGTTGAATAAATAATTGTTGGATTAATCAAATCTTCAAACAACTAAATGCGTTTAGATCGTTGAACAAAATTTTTTTCTCAGTGTAAAGCTTGATTGTACGAGCGTCCTCACCATCCTCCGAATCCACAGAACCAGTTCCTCGTATCGAGGAACAATTAAATTAAATAGCAAACAAACATGTTCAATTAAATCCAAGAGGTTTGGACGTAACACCCTCTACGAAAAATTATCGCAATTATTACATAAAAGGAACAACTTAGTACCGGCAACGCAACATACTTCTTCTACACATTCCTATACTTCCCTCAAAGAAATCGAAATAGACCTCAATTTTCCTAAATATAAGACCATTCCTAAGGGGAATCCACGTAGGTTCGCATACAAACTCCGTCTCCTTTTTG
>NW_011965848.1:0-8547 GCF_000949405.1 Vollenhovia emeryi
GCTTACTTCGCCATTTCGCTAGATAATCGTGTTCTGAGCTCGGATACTGTATTCTCGTCGTTTACACGTGTGTACTACCGTCAGTTTAACTGTCTCCGCCGGTAGAGTGACGATTGCACAGCTTTCACGATAGGCGAAGGCTTACTTCGCCATTTCGCTAGATATTCGTGTTCTGAGCGTGGATACTGTATTCTCGTCTTTTACACGTGTGTACTATCGTCAGTTTAAATGTCTCCGACGGTAGAGTGACGATTGCACATGTGACATCCCCGCTAGATTGTAAGAGAACGCTCGACAAATATTTTTCCTTCACATTAATTTCTTTCCCTTCAAATTAATTTCTTTCCTTTTTTCCTAGCGAACTCCGGCGCGCGATATCCATAAGCCATATTCATTTCATTGCGCGACATTTCCATAATACTTATACGCGTTCGCCCCCCGCGCCGCCGGAGACCCGCCATTTTTACGGCACCGTTCCCTCTCGCCCAGGCGCCCACGCCGAGGGACTCCTGGCCACGCCCACTCCCTGCCTAGAGTCCCTGTAGTAAGAGTCTGGCAAAGGTTGACGCAAAATGGCGTCTGTCAGAAACGCACAGCGTGCGAGAGAGTGAGACAGAGCATGGCTCTGTCGCGCTCTGCTCGCTCGGCGGCTCCCCCACCATGGACGTAGCGGCTTTCATCTGGGAGGTATGAGTACAGATTCGAGACACCTTATTGGTTCCGCCATTTTGCGTCGAACCAATCAAACGGAGAATATTTCTCGCCAGACTCTTACTACAGGGACTCTATCCCTGCCGTCCCAATCTCTCACGCGCGGCTGCCCCTACTCCCGCGGCGAGCCGCCGGGCCGCGCGCGTAGAGAAGCGAGCGAGCAAAAGCGTTAGTCTAGAATCGTCAGTCTTAAGTCGTCCGTCTTAATCTAGAGTCGTAAGTAATCCGTAGTCCGAGATGCACGCAAGCCGTGCGCGCATCTCAATCTTAACCTCAATTCTAAAATCTTAAGTCTCAATTCCGAGTTGCGGTTCTCTAATTCAATTCCACGCGTCCGGTTAGCCGCGACATCCTCTCATACCGCAACTCACTCGAATTCTTATGTCATAATCTTATATCATAATCTTATATCATAATCTTATATCATAATCTTATATCATAATCTTATATTATAATCTTATATCAAGTAGCTTTAGTAAAAGTGTAACTATACTTAAATAAACTAGAATTGTAATTGTGAACGGGAGCATTGGTAAATCTTTTATCGAAATCAACCTCACTTTCCTGAAATCTAAAATCGATAACAACGCGTTAGCATCAGTGTCCGCGAACGCGCCAAGCATCTTCACGCTAAAGAAGAAGAAGGAAAGCGAGCCACCACCGTCCCACCATTCAGAAGGAGGGACGTTCCATTCACAATCGAGTCAAGGGACTCCGGCGACGAGCGGCAGCGAAGACCTGCCCAAAGGCCCATCGACGGTAAGCTGCATGATTTTTAATTCCTTTTCAAATGAATAACGCTGCCGGCGATCCTGTAGAGAATATAGACAGTTGGATCAACTCCGCGGTTTGCGTCCTCGAGGTAGGACACCGCGATTTCCGCTCGCGAGAAGTTCTTTGTACGTATTGTTATATACATTTAGACGACAAGGAAAAAGAACGTTTTGACAGAGGCTCCAGGCACTTCCTTTATTTTAGTAACATCGAGCCGTACGTTAGCGAATGCAATAAGTGCCGCGACCAGCTATTTACAATTCGATTCGCCTCCGAGTGCGGTGAATGCTCCGCGGAAGTGTCGCGTTTCTGTAGATACATACTATCCTCAGGCGACCGCCCGTTCGATTCAAAAGAAGCGACTATAGTTGCTCACGGAAGGAGCACGGGTTTGTGAATAATTATTGTGTTAGCAACTCAAATTCGAAATTTTCGCTAATTCCAATTGCATTTTGAGTCGTGAAAAATCATAATCAATTGGATAACCCTTGTACTCGACGTATTATAGTCCGGACAACCGTTTCTTCGGCCCGCGACTCGTACGCTCGTAACAGCACATGGCCTGCGTGCCCCTCCATTCTCAACCACCCCCATCAACCATCAGACCAAGCCCACGAAGAAGAAGACCAGAGTTGAGCGGTAATATCCAACGAGACCAGACGTGTCATGCTCAGAGTTGAGCGGACATTCAAAGTGACCAGACGTTACAAGAAGACATCAGCAGCAGCGAACTTAGCTGAGGACTTAGAAGAGGACCATCGATATCTCTCGAGCGCCAGGAAGTCTTAGCGACAAGGATCCCACGTAACAGAGGCGGACCATAACCCTGTTGACGTATACCCTGGAAGACGTTGCTTGCTAAAATTCGGCAAGGACCCTTCAGTTAATTATCGAGAGACGCCAGCCTCTTCAAGCTGCATCAACCGCCTTCCCTCCGTCGGGCATCCAACATCAATCGTAAGCCTGTCGTCAATCTGCGAATTAATTTTAAGTAAGTTTAGCATTCGACCTTTTGTATTAACCGTTTATAAAGAAAAGATTATTAAAATTTTTATATTCCACTATAACTATTGAGAGTTGAATTATATTAAAATTAATTATAAAATTCCATTAAGATTGTAATCCCTCTTATTAATTATCTGTATATTTTAAAGAATTATTTCAAGAAGATAAGAATTTCAAGGTTATTTCAAAATATTTCGAGGTTGCTTTGAGGAAATATTCAGAATTTCAAGAATATCTCAAGTGAATGAATTATAAAAATTAATGCACGAAAGAAATAAGTTGATATCGATACGACATAAAGTATGAATTACTAACATAGCTTAAGCATACATTATCCCATGAAAAGCCCTGTAAATCCAGAACGCCCTGTAACCCTCATCCTTTTCACCTGTGACAATGCCGAAAGTTTGAATCAGCGAAACATTAAAAAATTAAATCACGCGAATGCGAATAAAGGCAAGGTTAACGGCTAATATTCGCAGAGGTGCCACGTGATTCATTTGTGATTTCCCTGATTGCTGAAAAGAGCGTCGGAAAAGACGGCTCAGTAACATTTCTTAATTAAAAGGAGCTAAAGTGAACGAGAGTAAGATCCTTTCCCTGTTCTTAGCTGCTAAAAATATATAAAAGAGTGGCTATCCTCGACCATCCCCTTTGTGTACATTTATTTACTAACATTATTCAATAAGTTTCCGAGGACGAAGGAAAAACCCGTCCTCAAGTTTGGCAGCTGTAAGCGCGTAAGCTAGTAAGTGAGAATTTGACAGGATCTTATTATATAAATTGATACCATTTTACATGATTTTATTTGATTCTAAGTGATGCTATATGATTTTATATGCTTCTCTATTATTTTATATGCTTTAATACGATTTTACATGATTTCATTTGATTTAATGCTATTTCATATGATTTTATTTGATTTGATTTAATTATATACGATTTAATATTGTTCTGAACACTTTTACATGATTTTTATACGATTCTATTCTATCTCATAAGATTTCATACCATTTCATTTGATTTGATACGATTTCTATATACAATTTTACATTTTATTGAATTTAATACCATTTTCTTTGATTCTATACGATTTTATATGATTCATATACATGATTTTATATTCTATATGATTTACCGTGATTTAACACGGTTCTATATGATTTAATTCTATTTGAGATGATTCAATGCTACTTTATATGATTTAATACGATTTTATACAATTTAATACGACTCTATATGATTTTATGTTACTTTATATGATTTAACACATGATTTCTATGCGATTTTATATGAACCTATATGCTTTTACATGATTTTTATGTGATTTAATACGATTCTATACGCTTTCATACGATTTTATATGCCATTGAGCCATCTTGTTCGTGGCATAAGTGTGAAGGCCTCTTCTCATTGAAGCGGTCATAAGCCTACGAAAGGGCAGCCATTTTTGGTCATCGTACGTCACGTTCGTACGTCACGACCTGCCATTTTGCCATAAGCCTTATAAACCCAGTACGGAATAGTAAAACCGTCTAGATTTAACGGAACTAGAAGCAACTGCTTTTCTTTTATATAATATTCAGTTATTAAAATACTACTTATGGTTATATTATGTTAAACTCTTAACAATTTATATTCTATGTATATCCTTATTTTTATTGAATATCTTTATGAATATCTCTACAATTTATAGAAGCATTTTATTGTATTTTAACAAAGGTTTTCGTACCTTTAATAAGAATTTAAGTCGATTCAAGTTCGCTTTAATACACATTTGAGTTGAATTAATTAAGATTTATTCAGAGTAAGTAAGATTTTGGTGAATTTAGTAAGAATTCGAGTCGATATTCCAGTAGATGATTTATTTGAACTCAATTGATTTAATAAGAGTTTTATCTGATCTTTATTTTTATTTGATTGATCACTTGACTGCATTCAATAATTCTCCTAAGCTCTCGGCTTCCCCGGATATAGCCGGTGCATGCAGGTTGTCCGAAAACTTAAATAGAGAGCCTATCACGTAACACCATTAGTCAAACAGGTCGTGAAGCAAGTAAATGCTGAAGAGCAACAACTAGTCTGCGATCTAATGTTTGAGTACTATCAAGAATTGAAGGACAAGAAAAAAGTCGTATTTGACCTTAACACGTTAGATTCCATTGAAGATAGCACTTTTAAATCGTGGTTTGCCTATGATAAAGAACAATTTAGAAAGATCTGTAGCTTCAGTGAAACTTGTGAACCAAAGCAAGTTGCAGTCTTTCTCTGCAAATTGCGTACGGATCTTTCTAACAATCAAATTGCTAGTTTATTTGGAGTTTGCGAAAAAACAATATGTAATTATTTAAACTTAGTAAGAGAAGATTTGCTAACGAATTTAGTTCCAAAGTTTATAAATTGTAAAGATCGCGCAGTCCTTGTGGCTCATAAAACTAATATGTCGAAAGTATTATTTGATATTCCTAATGATAAAACTTGCATTATATTCGATGCGACATATCGTTTAGCTCAAAAGTCTAAGAATTTTGCAGGACAAAAGCAACTTTGGAGCGAACAGAAGAAAATGCCACTTGTCAAACCTATGATAGGGTGTTCTAGCGATGGTTGGGTGCTATTTGTTTTGGGACCATATGATGCCACGCACAATGATGCAACTATATTGAAGGATTGCTTCAGCAGGTATTCAAATGTAATGAACACGATTCAAGAAGAGGATGTTATTTTAGTCGATAGAGGATTTCGTGATGTCGTTGATTTCTTAACTAATGAAAAAAATTTAAAAGTCTATACCCAAGTAGAACAAAAAATCATGTAAAAGTCAAGGTGACGTCAAAATGACGTCAAAATGACGTCAAAATCATATCATTTTCGGAAATCAAGATGACGTCATTTTGTATCTTCAGCGGATGGAAATTTGACTTTTTCGTGACTGCATCATGATCTTTTAGTGATAAAAGTAATGTGTAAAAAGAGTAACTAAAAATGAATATTACGCTTTATATAAATGTGATTTATTTATTGGTTTGTTGCTAACAAGAAAAGAAAAAGTTCACATAACAATAATCGAATTATTATAGTGATAAAAATTATGGTTAGTTTAAACGTCAAACATATTATTTTCGGGCTTTGACCATATTTCCTTGTTGATCTAATAAAAAAGTTTGTAATAGTCACTATTTTTTAGTTAGATCAACAAGAAAATATGGTTAAATATGGTTGACGCCTAAACCAATCATAATTTTTTATCAGTATACACTATACAGTGTCAATAAAATAATAAAATAATGTGAAATAATTGTTTTATGTGTGAACACAACATAACATTTCTATAAACATTTCTTCTTAATAAAGAACAAAAAGAAAATGAACGTACAATACAGTGTGTCTTTAAATCAATGAAACATAAACATAAACACTTATTATAAAGAAAACGCACAAAAGACACGTAATGGATTATTATACTATAGGGTCATTTTTACCATCTCCGCGCGGGTAGCTTTAACCGGTTACTCCATTAGAATTGACCAATCGTATATGTCGTTGATCAGAATTAACAAATGACAGTTAATTGACACTTAACCGGTAAATAAATGTAACCGCGGATATGTTGAAAATGGCCCTAATTGGGCAACGAAATTCAGGAAAGGGTTATGTACTTAGTTTTCGTTGGTTGCTTGTCGAGAACCAACGCAAAATTCTTGTTTGAAGTTCTGTCATATTGCACGAAGGGAACTTCTTAACAACTGCGCCTAAAAAAAGATAGTGAATTAGTTTCCATTATAAAGGCCGGTATTCATATTCGAGACTTCACATATTCGAGATAAAACCCAAGGCCCATTTATGGAGGTCGTAACCGTTAATTTATGCTGTAATCCATAAAAAATTGACCAATCGCAGTTGATTATTCTTGTTATTACAAGAACTTATTAGTTAAAGATTACGGCCTCCATAAATCGGCCTTCAAGTTTATCTTCAGATATAACTCCATAGCCAATGAAATGAGGCAACATCCAGGCAGCATCTGAAGATGCGTGAACTTAAGTCTTATTTATTTATAAGTCTTGACTATGAATACCGGCCTAAGTATCCCGTACCAAAATTTGATAAAAATGATTAAAATATTACATTCGATTAGTGTTAGAATGTTGGTTCCTTGAAGTTTAATTTTCAGAGATCCTGTATAACTCACAATCCTCGCAAGTGAATTTGAGAACATTTTTGCTAATAGCTTTGCTACAGGTATCGCCTCCTCATTTTTGCCAGTCGGCATGAAAAGAATCAAATAATCGACCTGAAACATAGAAATGTTATTTACATGTTAATTATGTACTTACAACCCGTAGAACATGAAGAGAGGGAAACATAAAAACAGGTAAGGGATTTCATTTTATCTGATATCTATTTTTTTGTACTTTAGCATTTAGTAATAGATTTAGGGGAAAAATACCCAGTACTGAAATAACTCTAATAACTAATAAAACTAATAAAAGATGTACGGGATGACATACACTTGAAAGAAAATTCTCATCATTCTTGAGAAATTCGTTGAAAGCATAAAAGGCTTCTTCATCCTTGAGCGGCAGGATAGGTAAAACTTTAGGTTTAATAATTGTTGCATCTTCGGGTGCAAATTTTCTGTACACTCTTGCAATTGTCATACAAATGTGATCCAATTTTCCGCTTATTTCCTCCATCTGTTCTATTACAGTTTGTAGTAGTAATTCAGACTTGTTCTCTGTCAAAAGTTGCAAATAATAATCGAATATATTAATCATTGAATTAAGATAATTACATTTGAAATATAGGATAAGCGTAAAGAAAACATTAATTTCAAATAATTTAAAAAATCGTATATATTTATTTGATTGCGACGAAGTATGTAACATTATTATTGTCAAGATTACAGTACCTGAACATACAATTTTTTCAATTGATGCTAATGGAGTAGATTTTTTAACATTGCGAAATGTGTCTTCTTCAAGTACCAAAGTACTGTCTCCTATAGATATAAAGAAAAAAAGTAATTATTTATGGATAATAACATTGTGATACCAATATTTTAATAAAGACTTTGAATAAGTAATTAATTATTGGTAATAGGTAAACATGTATTGCTCTAAAGGTAGACTGAAACATTGTTTTAAAGACCGTGGTATTTGGAAGAGATATTTGTATTGAGATCAGTCTATAACTCATTATGAGAAGTATAATAGCAATAACAACATTTTAATACTCTTACCATTTCCGGACAGATGATAGGAGGTCTGTGTGATATTGGTCGCTGTCGATGACGAATTGCTATTTTCATTATAAAAGGAAGTAGAAGGAAGTTGATTATCTTTTGGAAGCTTTTGTTTGACATTTTCAATAGGATTTGTTGTAATTTTACAACTTATTTTTTCAGAATTCTCCGATTTCTCCACAAGATTTCTAACATGCTTTTTTATTGTTTCGATATCTAATGTGCCACTATTTTCATCACTGTCCGAAGAAAAATCTTTGTTTGGCTTCCTCTGCATTTTCTGTAGTGGCTCACCATCTGACTCCTCCGAATCGTCAAAATGTTTTTTTTTACGTTTCTTCCTCGGGCCTTCTACATCAGTCTCTCCTGTTGCAGTATCGATATTACTGAAATCTTCGGCCAACTTACATGCTTTACGGGCATTGTAATATTTATCTGAAAAAACGGAACTAATATGAGTACAGTTTATGCTGATATAACATTGTCATTCTTTATTAATAGGCACGGCTACGATTATTACACCAATTTGCGTAATATAACTGAAAGCTGTGACAAATGTGAATAATATATATATTACGGAAAGGATATATGTATATATATCTTTCGCAATTTCCATATTTTCCTTTTCTGTTTAAACGAAAAAGTCGAATTATATTACAGGCACACACATATTGTTCAGAATTTTAGTGCATTATTTTATAATTTAATTTTATACGGGTGTATCTTTTATGTTGTATATATTTGTACATGAGTAAAAAATAAATTATGCATTGTGCGTACCATATTCATGCATAAGTGTAGCTGGATATATG
>NW_011965849.1:0-7500 GCF_000949405.1 Vollenhovia emeryi
GTTAGACGAAGACAGATATATCGTACTCACTGTCAAAACGTGGCCTCGATATATCTGTCTTCGTCTAACGATTGCAGCGCCATCTCTTGCAAGATCTGGCAGCTACTACTAACGCAATATGGCTGGTCGGTATAGTAGTCACTCCAGCATCCCCTTAAGAAATTAAATATAATAACTAAAGTAAGTTGTTGATCGTAGGTCTTTGATCGCAATTCTTCTGCTTTAGTATAAAATATTCGTGCGCACTTAGCATTTATTATCTCTGATTATAATAAATATTAATGTAATAAAGTAATAATTTTTAATATACATAAATATTAAAAAAAAATTTTTTTAATACTAACCATTTTCTGCAGTTATTAACAAGTTTTTTTTATTTCCGGTATACATTACATTTTTATCTTTTTTAGTCTTTTCCAAGTTGTCATTTTCATCTAGTAAATTATCACGATATCTCCGTTCTGTTGTGTTGCTATTTATTGTCGTTTCTTTATATAAACTTTTATTATGTTTAGCAGAACTCATTTGGCACTCAGATGAACGTTCTACGGATGTTGGTGACGGTGAAACCAATTGACTTGCAGAAATCTTTTTAGTGTTTGTGACACATGATTTGTCTGCAATTTTCGGAAAGGGTGATAATTTTATTGTGTTCTCACTAACGTCAGAATCGAATCCACACTCCTCCGACGAAGAATAATTTTTTTTAGCTCGTGTATGTCTTGATTTTTTTTCTTTGTCGTATCTTCTGTCTTCATTTTCTGTGTTGTCGTCAGGCGTAAAATCTGACATATTTTCAGCAATAAGTAGCTTCTCCTTTGCTCTTTCGTATGAATCTGAAAATATAGATAGACATAAAAAGGATATTTAAATTGGATATATTTATAAATAATGAAAATAATGAACATAATCGAATTTTTTAATAATAAATGTAACCTGCTCTATAGAAGATCCTTAACACGTTATATTTTTTCCAGTTCAAGTTATCTTCAGGAAGTAATTGTGACGCAACAGCCTTTTTTATTTTTGTTGGATTCCGAAAAGTGGGAGAAGCACATTTCATTTCACTCTCGTTTAACCAACATGAAGGTACAATTGCCAGGCCATCATCAAATTTTACGATAATGTAGATCTTCGAGCTCTTCGAGGTAGCCATAAGTTCCGCTTAAAGTAGAGTTTGCTAAAGGTAGGATCTCGTTAATATAGATTATAGAAGATTAGAATAAACCAAATATAATTTTATTTTATAGAAATAAACAAACGGGATTGTAAATAATAATTATAACTATTCTTCGAACTTATTCTATATAATTATACATGCATGTACTCGCATATTTATAATTTATATATTTTATAACTAAAGCGCGGATAAGAGCCGGAAATTTATTACCGGAAATGCGAGCAAGACTGTCTAATCAAGAACTTTCTCCGTATGGTGAGGATTCTCAATTTCAAAATCTCGGTCGTGTTGTCGGTAGCATTCTTATTCGCATTATAACTGTTTTGCAGGATTCACACTGCGTCCGATATCCGACGTACGACATTTGATATCTAATAAGAAAGATTGATTTCTAGAGTAGAGTCTGTAGAAATCAAATTTTCTTATTGGTATTGGATGTCATACATCAGATATAGGACATAGTGTGAATCCTGCATTATACATACGTTATATATTATTAGGTATATGCATTAATTTTTATATGTATGTATTAAGGGACATATAATAAACTGTTCGTTATACGGAATTTTCCAAGCTTTTGCTGCTATACAATTTATGTTCCAAGCATTTAAAATTTGATTTTCATAATTTTCATTTACAATATTTATTTGTAACAGTGAAGACTGAATAGGTACATCATATAAAACTTTTACGTTTAATAGTTTTTTCCCAATCACTAATATAGTTTTATCTTCACACTGAATAATATTTTCTATTTTTACGTACTCTCCAGTTTCTAATATACAGTAATTATTTCTTTTGTCATTACAGCGGATTGTATATAATGAATTGCGTAATATTTTGTATTGATTTTTAATATTCTTAATATTATTTTGTAAAGGGCCATCAAAATGTTTATTCTCTAAATATAATTCAGAACCTCTTATTTCATAATTCAGAGTGTTTTCTTCAAATTTTTTATTTATATTTTCAATTTCACCAAATCTTTTTGAAATTTGTTGTAATGGTTTGTCTCCTTTTCTTAATAGTTTTTTAATTGTTGACATATAATTTTCAAATCTGAAACAGCTAAAGTTATCTAATATTCCGAATTTTCTTACGTCTGCAACAAGATGTAGTAGATTATGTATATTGTGAGATACATGTGCTTTACCATATAATTTTGCAAAAGAATCAACAAAGTGTTTCAATAAATTTTCAGCATAATCTAAATAATAATTTTCCTTACAAAAAGTTTGATTACATAATATTGAAATAGCAATGTGAAGCGTTAAAAAATTATTATACATATCTCTGTCTAACATATCTTTTAAAACAATAGGCCCTAAATATAAAAGAAAAGTTCTAAATTCTGTAGCTTTCCACTGTTTATAATCTTTCAGAGATCTAGGTCTTCTATTAAATTCTAATGGAACTGTTGATCTTATATTTTTGAGCAATCGAGATATTCGTTTACAGAAGGTGTTGGCTATTCTTTTTGGAAATACATGTTTCAACCATAAACTTATTAATTTTCGCATTACCCCTAAACATACTAAATGCATGTAATCAAGTGGCACACAAGAAACTAATCCAAAATTGTCAATTTCCTTTAACACGCATTCTCCTTGTTGATATTCACCCATGTATTTATTATCTGCTAGTTCTGGATCAGTACGTAAGCTCTTTTTATTTACTCCGGGAAAACATACACGTCCACGCCATTCGCCTCTTATGATACATTTTGTACAGCTAGAGAACCCTGTATGACTTTTTACCGAAAGAACAAATGATTTTGCTGGTGTATCGCAAATCAATGCAGTTAAATTTACTTTTACTGTTATTTCGTTGTCAATGAATCCTGTTGTTACAAATGGCTTTATATCTGATACAAATCTTTTTAAAAATTCATTGGGATCGTTTGGTTTTGTATATCCATAATACAGTCCAGCAATATATACTTTACTACACAGATTTTCCGATACAAGGATAGGCCAAAAACAACCGTTTGAGGATCGAGATATAGTCATGCCATCAATATTTATTAACAAATCTAGTTTACAAATTGTTTTACCACTTTTTCTTATGTCCATTATAATTTTTTCCACAATACTTTTAATATCAAAGTGATAATATTGACCATTGCCCATTTGAATAACGTCAGTAGTATTTCTAGGAGTTCGTAAAAGAGTTCTAGGGTCCTTTGGAAATTTTGTATTAGTATAAGTATTTAAAATTTTCAACAGCGGTGTCAGCGCAGAGTGTGTGATTCCATATTTTATTGCCCACGCAGCTACAGATTGTTTGAAATTTGTATTTTTATTTTCACCTGAAGACTCATCATTCATTGTTTCAGAATAAACATTATTATTATCTGTACTTATTGCTTCTAAGGACTCGTGTAATAATACATTATGTTCAATTGCATTTGGCTGCAATAAGTTGTCATTTAAATTGTCTTGATTTGGTGGTATGTAAGCAACTTCATCTATATTTCTTATTTCTGTAGTAATTTCTTCATTACATTCATCTATATCCATTGACCTAGCACTATTTTTTCCTCAACACGTGGCTTTGCCCGGCAAAATCATCACGTTTAGTAAAGGAAATAGGAAGTAGTTCAGTGACCGTAATGGCGCGCTTAAGAATTATTGGCGCATAATTTAAATAACAAAATAGATATTTTTGCAAATAAATATAAAATAATTATAAATATGACGCTTATAAAAGATTGAAAATTTATGAAACATAAATAACAGAAAAAAATATTAATCTTATAATATATCAAATATTTTATTTTTATAATTCAATATAATTAAATTTTTAAATAAATAAATAATTTTGCAAGTATGAAAATGTGCAAACAGCAATTAATATTTTAAAAGATATTTTATACAATAGTTTTGTAATATGTATTTTTAATGTACGCGAAAAATGAGATAATTGCGTGTAAGGTTACTGAAATATTTAAATAAGGTTTCATTAATCTACCGACAATATTATAACATAAGATTGTTGTAAGGTTAGTGATATGTATACCAGTAACATGATCATTATAAATAATTTTGTGTAATTATTTTTCAGCATATGCGAAAAATGAGATGAGCACGTAAGATTACTGAAATATTGAAATAAGATTTCATTAATCTTCTGACAATATTATAATGTAAGATCATATTGTAAGGTTAGTAGCATATACCAGTAACATTCATTATTAAGCATATAAGGTTGTAATCTCCCTATAATCTTATTGCAATGTTCGGTGCTGTGAGGGAAATAATATATTATTTCGTTGAAAGATATTACTTCAAATAATAGTGTTCTTTCGATTAAATAATACAGGTTGTTTGAATGAAACAACAAAATTTGTATTCAAACGTTATAATGTTTCGTATAAGCATATGTTGCTTCAACGAAACAAATCTCAACCAAATAAATAGAAATACTAAATCCAAAGAATCCTTTCTCTCTGTGTATAATCTGCCGAGGCAATTGTTTATTAATATTAATAAATAAATTATTAATTTATTTTATGTATCTACCTGGAAAATAATAGTCCCTTGCAGTAAAATGCAATGAACAAACTAATTGCTCCTTCTTATCATCAGTAACATTTAATTTTCTTAACTATTCTGAACGTTTATCCACAAATTCCACATTGCCAAATAAATTGGTTCTTGCAATTTTAGCACTTCCATATCTTGGAATTCTGTGGAAACTTAAATTAACGTTGTTATATTTTTTGGAGGCACAAGTTTTCACGCAGCAACTTCCTCCGGCTATTTTTTTTCTGTGCTGAGGAGAAAATTCCATTGTCTCTTCAACAAATTTATTTCTAAAACTTGCAGCACTTTATATATGAACGTCCGAAACACTTTTTTTGGTACCACAGTTCTTATTTTTCAACAATTTCACTGGATACCGTATGATACCGTATTAAAGGTGCAAATTCATGAGACGCTGAAAATGAACGTCAAGGAGTGTCACGTGATTTCACCTTGTCGCTAGCGTCAAAGAAATAAAGTTGGATTTGTTCAATATCCAGCGTCGTCGCTGAATCGTAGTTAACTAATCTTAATACGAAAATGGACTTTGAAGTATGTAAAATATTTTAGAGTAGTATTTTTAAGTAATAATATATACATGGTATATAGAGTTATATAAGAAATATAATTTCTAAAGATTTTTGTTCGCTAAAGAGGTTAGCGGTTTGAGGTTAGAAATATTTAAAAAATTATATTATAATTAAAGCACACAATATATTTATAAAAAATAAATAAAATATAAATGTTGAAGTAAATAAATAGAAATATTTGTATAATGTAAATATAAATATTAATATAAAATAAAATATAATAATTTGTAATATTAATTAAATTTCATGTATTTTTCAGGACGAATCCTTAGTACAAACGTGTGGTCTATGTGAAACAATCTGTGAGAAAT
Organism: Vollenhovia emeryi; assembly: GCF_000949405.1. Lineage (NCBI taxonomy): Eukaryota > Metazoa > Arthropoda > Insecta > Hymenoptera > Formicidae > Vollenhovia > Vollenhovia emeryi. Next base: position 5,606 of record NW_011965849.1, read on the forward strand.
CAGAGATCGTAAATCATTCTTATCTCGTAGGGTACACACAATACATAACCGATCCTCAAACATATTATTTTTATCCTTTATTAGGTAAATTAATTTTGATTATTATTATTTAAAATATAAAAAGTTAAGTGGTTTTAATTATATATTTTGCAGATGATGGAGTGACCATAATTAGAAAACGCAGATTGCCGAATGACGAACAACAAGTGGTAGCGACGCTATTGCAGGAAAAAAAGTAATTAAAATGTTCGAGATCGAACGTTCAAACTAATTTCTCTTCTAGGAGTCTCTCGCGAGAGGAGACTTCTGGAAGATTACTTCCCACACGACACATGGACGTCCCTTGGGCGTCCAAAGGACGTCCCGAGCTCTCCGGTTGGGCGCCCATTTCCTGTCCCGAATCTGTCCCATGGACGCTCCAAGGGCGCGCAATGGATGCACCAATGACCGCTCATTTGACGCCCATTGGGCGCCCATTTTGGGGACATAGGGACACGAAATGGATGGTCTTTGGGCATATTTCGGATCTCTTCAGATTTCGTCAACACTCAAATGCCGCTCATTTGACGCCCAATGGATATCCATTCGACATCTATTGGACATTCATCCGATGCCCGTTGGGCATCCATTCGACATCTATTGGACATTCATCCGATGCCCGTTGGGCATCCATTCAACGCCCGCGCGATGCCTATGGCCACGGTCTTACAGGTCCGGAAAGTTATATGGTGGGGGTAGGTCGAATTTTTAAGCCAATAATCGTTTGTCTTTGGCCACAAGAGTCGCTGCGGTAAGGTAGTAGACAGAGACACAGATATAGAACCCGTGATTTCTATATCTGTGTCTGTCTACTACCCTACCGCAGTGACTCTCGTGGCCAAGAGACAAACGTTTATTGGCTTAAAAATTCGACCTATCTCCACCACCAAAATTTGGCCTGACCTTCCGGACCTGTATGTAAGACCGTGCCTATATGGCTGGTATTCATAGTCGATTAATTCTTATATTGAAGATCGTCGTAAGTACTATAGTATATCTTATTTTGTCATCTACCAATCACAGAGCCGTATTAGCATCTTAAGATATTATTTAGGACTGTCTTAAAGTAAGATCCGACTATGAATACCGGCCTATATTTACAATTTGGATAGGAATAAAGCAGATATTTATATTTTTTGCAGATTTTGAAAATTATTATACGTATTGTAAGGCAAAACAGGTAATTTCCAAAATTTGAAAAAATATAAAAATTTGTTGTCATACAAAAAATAAAGGTACATGAGTATTTTCATTTACTATTATTTTATTTTTAAAAAGTATACATATACAGGGTGTCAGATTCGATATGGACGACCCCAAAGATTATAGTAGATTGGGTTAAACTAAGAAGAAAAGTTATATAAAATTTTACAAAATCGTAATTATTATCGGCCTAATTCAGAAAAACGTCTGAGCCAATAAGGCTGGACTCGGCAGCATGCAAAATGGTGTGTTTGTTGACATCTCTGAAAAATCGATAGCGAGAGGTGGAGTCACGCATCGATCGATGAGAGACGGTGGCGAGCGGGGAGCGGGGAGCGGTGAGCGGGCGAACGCGTTCGCTATCGTTTTTTGAGAGATGTCAACAAACACACCATTTTGCATGCTGCCGAGTCCGGCCTTATTGGCTCAGACGTTTTTCTGAATTAGGTCGATAATAATTACGATTTTGTAAAATTTTATATAACTTTTCTTCTCAGTTTAACCCAATCTACTATAATCTTTGGGGTCGTCCATATCGAATCTGACACCCTGTATATTGTATTAATAAGACAACATTTTCCGCTTCTGATATATGTATATATGTATGTGTTGGGTATCTCTAAATGTTTCAGACAAAAATTATAGGATTTAGA
>NW_011965850.1:0-8561 GCF_000949405.1 Vollenhovia emeryi
CGTGCTTGCTCAACACATCGATGACCGTAAGTATGTAGTGGTAGCCTCTGTTGAAACGTGAGTACGCCTGCATGTCAACGAGGTCGGCTTGCCACAGATCATCGTATCCTCGAACTATGACGTGTCTCCGGGGAAAATTCTTTCTCGCCGGAGCATGCAGCTCCTCGACGAGTCTTCGCTTCTCGGAATCGTTACGTCCACTCGATTTTGACGGTCTCATGTCTCGATGGTGTGATCGTTGGCGTAATGGTATGCGCGAAAAAAGTATCGTGCGATATATGTTTTCTAACAGCTCCGAAATACAGACCCGTTTCCGAAATACAGACCCGTTTTCCGAAATACAAACCTGTTTTTCCGACATACAGACCCGTTTTTTCGAAATACAGTTTACAGACCCGTTTTCCAAAATACAGACATGTTTCCGATTCGCCGATACTCGAGTTAATTTACAATAAAACCGGCCTCACGAAGTTCCTCGATAATGGACAGCATCTCGTTGTCATGCGCGTTGTGACCGGCTCGGCGCGAAGCGTCGAGCAATCGTAAGCGGTCCACAAGCTCATTGGGATCATCCCAGTGCACGTAATCAATCTCATTGTTGTTTAGCGTCATAGCGCGAGGTAATCCTTTTCTAGATTTTGTCTTGGACCGGGTCTTTATTCCTTCGTCCGACACTAACGGTGCGATTATACATATGGTTGTACTTGTACCCCCTAGTACCAAGTTTTTGACCTTTCACGCTGTAATTGCGCTTGTACACATTTGTTGCCAGAAGTATACTCTTGTACTTTTGTAGATCCTCCGTCGTGTACTTCTCATCGTCGGGAAGTCTCTTGAAAATCAGCTCGTAAAGACCGGGTGTGCCTTTGTATCGCACGCCATCGAGAATTATATTATCATCGCTGTCCACGTCGAACCGTTTACTACCGAGCCTCATTCCATCATTGTCGAGATGAACGCCATACGTAAAATCTATATCACTGTATGTACCGCACCTTTTGGTATGCGGTCCGCGTAGAACTGCATCAATATATTTTTGGCTCAGCGGACCCAGGTGCGTCTGCAACGCTGCTTGACCCTGTCGCGTTTGTATCTCACGTTGAACCGCTGTCGGGAGCGAATCCTCCGTGGTTTGGAAAACATCTTCGGATTCAAAAGGTTCGTCGATCTGTGTGGCCACCGCCTCCACCGTCGCTGGATGTATGGCGCGCGGTGTGGATGTTATCAACGGTGCATCCAATGTACCTACTCAATGCATCGTATGATTTATACTGTTTTGACTCGATCGGCGAGTGAACTGGTGAGACTCGACGCTTCTTTACATTTTTCAGTATCGCATCCTTTTCACGCTTACGACCCTACAACGTTTCAATCTCTATGTCGTCGATCGGCTCGTCTTTAATCGCGCGCACCCCGCTGGAGTTGTCAACGATTTTTTGCAACGGCTCAATGATTGGCTTAAAATGAGTCTTCACAGCAATATCATCCTCGATGTTACTGGTCTTCAAAGCGCGATATTTCTTGCGAATTGATTCACTCGTTTTTTTGATCTCTCTCGCAATCTTTTCACGCTTGTTAATATCATTGCTCCCAGCCATGCTGACCGCTCACTTTTCACCCAACGGAATACAGGCAAAGACTAACCGTTTTGCGGTACAGCAAACATGTTAAATCCCTTTCTGTATCGTCCATTTTTGAGCGCACTGTCCTTGTCTATCACTAGGAAACCGTATTTGTCAAGCCAGCAACTGCCACACAATGCGCAGAAATCATCGTACGACATGTCGGTATTCACATGATCGTTGTAAACGTGTTTCAAATTGGTGCCGTCCTGTTTGAACAGGATTAGCAGGTTCGCGTTGTCGCGTATAAGATGTTTCGGTATTCTCGCGTAAGTCTGACAGAGATAAAAGCAGTCGATGCTCGAGTGACGCCCCATTGAAAAGTACTCTCTCACAGTGTCTTGCTTGTCGCACGCCACGTCATCGAAGATAAAGATCGAGTTCGGACGCGCCTCGCTCGGTGGACGTCACTTATTGGAGAACGTAAAGTATCCGATTTCGTCAACAGATTCCAACAGCTGCTCCAAGTATTGATATTTCGGTTGTTGCAGCGACTTCAAGTACACGTACACGTTCTCGAAACGTACACCGTGCGGACTTTCCAGTAAGCTTATGAGAACATTTGTTTTTCCACAATTCGAGGGGCCGCACACGATCGCGCGGATACTAGTCGGTAGCATCGTACCATGCTTGCGTTTCTCAGCGTTATCCCCTCCCATCGACTGTAATCTGTCATCGTAATTCCTAACGCGTATCGTCAACGGCTGTCGCACAAAATTCATTTCTCACACTGAAAGGGGGAGGGAAATCGTGCGTCTATTTATAGGCGCGTGAAACCGCTCGGTAGACGACACCTATTTAACCAGGCGCGACACAACGAATCGCTCAGTAGTGAAAATGTTTGTCCTGCTGTCAAGTCCTTCCGCTATCTTTGATTTAACCGCCGAGCAGTTACAGTTTATTCCGAAAACCGTTCTGTTACAAGTGTGTGGCGATTACGTCCACTACGTGTGGGATAAGCTTCCGGAACATATAAAGGCGGATTCGGAGGTCCAAACTTATCGACGCTGTTGCGCACATTGCAATCAACCGTGGCAGCGGACGCACATCGATGGTCCCGCGTCAATGATCAAGGATTGCTACGAATGTCAGTTGACGCAACAGCGGTAAAACGTGGCGGCAGTCTGTTGAATCGTGCAATAAACGCGCTTCCTTTCGAGCTGCATATCCCTGGTTATCAGTTTTGCGGCCCGGGCACTCGTCTGGAAGAACGATTGGCGAGAGGAGATCGAGGGATAACTCTATTGGACGCGGCGTACCGCGAACACGACATTGCGTATTCCCGCAGTAAAGAACTCGCCGAGAGACACGTGGCGGACAAGATACTCGCCGAGAGAGCACGGAAACGCATTACCGCTAGAGATTCAACGCTTGGAGAGAAAGCTGCTGCTACAGCTGTTTGGGCGGCTATGAAAGCTAAGACAAAGATCGGTATGGGTTTGAAAACAAAGAAGAAGAAGAAAAGAGCGACAAAGAAGCGGATTCTTCCGGTAGCGAAACGCGGTGGTTTATTGCCAATTCTACCGATGCTGGGCGTGCTAGGATCCATGATTGGCGGAGCAGCCGGTGTGGCGAAGGCGGTGAACGATGCCAAAGCTGCGCAACATCAGCTCGAGGAGCTGCAACGTCACAATCGCGCGATGGAAGGTCGCGGAGTGTATCTCGCTCCATACAAACGTGGACGAGGTGTAACGAAACAGGAAAGGAAAAAAAACGTCAAAAAACTTTAAAAATGCCTACGGGTGGTAACGACGAACGTGCAATTGGACCAACTGGCAAGACGAATGCGTATACGACACTTTAGAGGTGTCTTTATGCGAAATGCATTACTGATAAGCGGCGTACATCGAAACGAGAGCGGTATCGTCAATCTGGACGACGCGACAGGTCCCGGCACTCACTGGGTAGCGTACGCGAAGAGGGGAAACCGTGTGATATATTTCGATAGTTTTGGTAATCTCCGACCGCCTAAAGAACTGGTGTGGTATTTCGGGGATGGTGTGACGATAGAGTACAATCGAACGTCCCATCAGACCTACGATCAGAGCATCTGCGGACAGCTGAGTCTACGGTTTCTCCAAACGGTTGACGACAGATTCACACAGATTTAAAGTCTGGCGAGACGTCGCGAGGATTCAGTACACGCTGAGCGGTATTTCATCCATCATGTCGCTGACACTCACGCTAACCGGGAGGAGTGGAGTCCTCGCAGTAAACTACTTTCCAACCATAGACCTGAGCGATGGCGATTACGAGCTCGGTTTAATGAATTTTTCGACTTACAACACGATATCGAACGTGAATGCCTCGAATAATAAATTTTACTTCGGCAAAGATGACATGGAAATTACGATTCCCGAAGGATCCTACGATCTGCAAGCGATAAATAAGTTTTTGAAGCGTGCACTTTTACGGAAACGTCTGCGTCGGTTCATAGCTAATGACATAGCTAATGACATAGCTAATGACATAGCTAATGACATAGCTAATGACATAGCTAATGACATAGCTAATGACATAGCTAATGACGACGGTGAAAAACGCAGCGACGACGACGACGATGGCGATGACGATGAATACCCGATTGTGCTGCGCGTTAATTACAACACGATGAGGAGCGAGATCAAATGCGCCTTCGGAATAAACTTTAGCAAGCCCAACAACATTGGATCGCTTCTGGGATTCTCATCGACGCGTATACTGCAACCGCGAAAGTGGCATGAATCAGACCTGCCGATCAACATTACCAACGTGAACATTATCCGCGTAGAGTGCAACGTGACCGCGGATGCGTACAGCAACAGCAAGCCCGTACACACGATACATGAATTTTCACCGAGCGTGCCACCGGGATATAAGATATCGGAAACGCCGACGCAGATCATTTACTTGCCAGTCATCGCACGGAGCATTACTGATTTAACGATACGCGTTGTGGACCAGAACGGTCGATTGCTCGATTTTCGCGGAGAAGAGATCACTGTCAGATTGCACATACGTCGGAGACGACGATAACGCGTGCGAGTGTACATGAGATGCTCGTACTGAACGGATCGGAGCAAATCGTGAGACCAGTGGCGTCAACTTTCGATAATATCAAGTCGTCCGATTGCAGTAGGAAAAAGAAACTCACTCGTACAATCCGTTTGCCAACACGACATTTGGACACAGCGATGAGATAAGAATACCTATACAACAACAGGATCTCTATACGTTGCCGCATGAAAGTTTCCTGTATATCGAGGGAAAACTAACTACTGCCCAACAAATCCCTGAGTCCAATGTCGTACTGGGAAATAATTGCGTCGCGTTCATGCTCGATGAGATCCGATATGAACTTCATGGCGTGGAGATTGATCGTACCAGAAACGTTGGAATAACCAGCACGCTCAAAAACTACGTCTCGGCATCAGTCGATAAAATGGCGACTCTGAAGAATGCTGGCTGGGAGGCGGCGTTCAATGGGAAGGGAGATTTCAATTTTTGCGTACCGCTCAACATGCTATTGGGATTCTGTGAAGATTACAAAAGCGTGGTAATTAACGCTCGTCACGAATTGATTTTAATACGATCGCGCAACGACACCAATTGCCTGTTTGGAGCTGTAACACTGGAGCCACAGCTTGAAATATTCAAGATACAGTGGCGAATGCCGCATGTGTTGTTAAACGAGGTGAACAAGCTATCGATGCTACGTACTTTGGAAAGTGGACGATACCTCAATATGTGTTTTCGTTCATGGGATCTCTATGAGTTTCCGCTATTGCAGCAGACGACTAAACATTCGTGGGTTATTAAAACAGCTACTCAGCTCGAGAAGCCGCGATATGTTATCTTCGTTCTGCAAACAGGTCGGAAGAATATAATGTCTGAGAATGCGTGTAAATTCAGTCATTGTAAATTGAGCAATGTAAAACTCTATCTGAACTCGGACTGTTATCCATACGATGATATGAATCTGGATTTCGATAAAAACAAATGGTCGAATCTGTATGATGCGTTTTTACGATTCCGGAAGAGCTATTACGGAAACGATGATCTTGCGCCAGATCTCACTGTCTACAAATTTCTAGAATATGGTCCGTTTGTGATCATCGATTGTTCTCGACAAAACGAATCGGTCAAGAGCGCGACCGTGGACGTGAGATTGGAATTTGAGTGTAAGGAGAACGTGCCGACGAGCACCACTGCATACTGTCTCATCATACACGATCGCGTGGTTCAGTATAACCCGTTGACCAATGTCGTGCGCAAAATCACCTAGGTAATACATTTTGGACACAGTGGTTTCCTCCTCTTTCCAATACAGTTTAGAGGGGATGAAACGATTTAAAATCTACTATGCATCAAGAGCAACCGCAGTATTCCTCCTTCTCTCGACGTGTTCAATCATGTCCATACCGACGTTTGTGGACTTGCAAGGCTACGTCGTCAGCGGTAACTTTGTCGTGAAGGAATTTGCTGCTCTCCGAGAGGAACGCGTTCTCTCTCACTACATTTTCACATGTCCCGTACCATGGAAACTTCTCACCAAAGCGGAGCAACGTCATGCATCCTGGTTGATTGCAAATCGTCACGGAGTACGATGGGAAGACGGAATGATTCCATACAGCAGGGCTAGAAGTCTGATTACAACGGCTGTGGTTGGCATGGAAGATGATGATGATCTTGAGATACCGTTTCTCGTCTACGTCAAGGGACACGAAAAACGAGAATGGCTGCGGAAGTTACTCCTGGACGACGCGAGAGAAAATGTTTATATCGAAACTATCGACGCACACTACGAAGACATACATCTCTAAATAAGTTGAACGTTACACATACTTTTCACTGCCAGAAACATGTAACAAATTGTGCTTTACAAAATGTTTTTAAACTTTACAATTGGTGGTCCAAGCATGAGAAATAAATATGTAACAACTTGTCTTTGTACAAGAAAAATGTATTTAAAATATTCAGTTGGTTATGTAACCATAAAATAAATATATTTCTATCAATATTGCATTAATTTCTTTTTCCACACGTATCCTATACTTCTTTCCATTTGCGCACTCTCCCTTCCACAGCATATTTTTAAATTTATTCATATCTCGATGTTATATGTATGGGTAGGAAGCAGAATTTACCTTTTTCGACCCAGACCCTTGACCATGTTTTCTCTTTTGAAATGTGGGATTATAAGCTTAGCTAAAAGGATTTAAAATCTATCCGCGCATCAAGACGAACCGTAATATTTCTCCTTCTCTCGACGTGTTCAAACGAGTCACGACATGTCCATACCAACGTGTACATCTTCGCCTCGATCTTATATGTATGGGTAGGAAGCAGAAGAAAAAAATGTTACTGGATGAAAATTTTATTTATTATACAATTATTAATTTTTTTCGTTCATCACCTCGTTTTAAGGTTTCAGCAATAATTTCATCTACAGCATAAACTATTAATTCACAATCTATGACAGAAGTTTTATCATATACCTCGTACAGTATACCAATTGCATCATCTCTCTCGGCACTGGTCATATTACTTTGCAAACAACACACAAATTGATCGAAGCTTTCAATTACAGCTTCTATACCCTCCGACAGTTTGCGATATACATGCTCTTCACAATGTTCGAGATTGAGTAAAAAGAATACAGTTGACATGTTCATGTACATGCAAGTGTCATCTAACGTGAATTTTACAACTTTTTTTTGTACATTCTAACAAGTTCTAAAACTAAATTGTCAATCTGTACCGATGATGATGATGATGATGATGATGCGTCTGTTGACTTGAAGAGCTGCTCTATTTCGGCACGTTTCTTGTTAAATTCCATCCACGTTGAATGATTTAACGCCATCTTATTTCCACGATTGTCGCCGAGAATGAATTCCACATAGGATGCATCAGGTACCACGCAGATTCCAACATCCAAGTATTTGTACGCGGTAGATGTCAGGGCGAATCTCCTGCTCATGATACGAGGCGTGTAACGAGGTTTATCAGAACTGAAAGAATACATAAAGTAAAATAAATACAAGTAAATTAGGAAAAGTATGAACAAATATACAATAATTTTAGAGTACTTACGCATCATGCTGTTTCTTGCACGAAACAGTTTCATGTCGAGAAACGGATGGCATATAACTGCTTCGAGGAACATACGGCATGTAACGCCGATTGCTAAAACTGTTTGAAAAATACAATTAAATGTGGAAAAATGTGTGCAATATAATATGCAATATATATAACTTTACGGTACTTACGCGTTACACTGTTTCTTGGACGACATATCCAGAGGAACGTAATGATTCATTCTTCTAACACTGTATTGGAAACACCGGAGCAATCGACGCACTTCGACGGCGACGACTGACACTCTGAGGGCGTCTTTACTAGTTGAAGTCCCAGGAAAATTTTTAACTTACCCCACCCTTAACCCTACACTTCCCCCACCCACTCATATAGAATAAGATAGAATGTGATAGAAAATATATTGTTAGTTACCTTTTACAAACTACAATTCTATATCTCCAACAGAGTTTCTCCCCCAACCAGTAAAGAATTTTAATCCTCCAGTAATCTGTTTACTCCAGTAAAAAATTTTAATTCCCCCACAAATCTGATACTACAATTCTACAGGGTGAGTCTTTCCATATCCGACAAAATTTTTGAGAAGGTAGAACGGATCGAGATGAACGGAAAAGTCCTGTACCATTTTGCAATTTTCGTAATAGTTAACGAGTAATTAATTGTGAAAAATCGTTGTCTTAGGCCGGCCTACCGCCCAATTTGAGCGCGTGGAAAGATGTGACCGCCCGGCGATCGATATTGCTATGCGCACATATCGCCACGCGCTCGAATGGGCGGTAGGCCGGCCTAAGACAACGATTTTTCACAATCAATTACTCGTTAACTATTACGAAAATTGCAAAATGGTACAGGACTTTTCCG
>NW_011965851.1:0-8561 GCF_000949405.1 Vollenhovia emeryi
TTACAAAAACTTGGCGCTTCCATCCAAGCTTCCATCCAAGATCTACTCTCTCACTTTCTCTGATCGCTGACGAAAAGTGTGGCGGACAGAATTCTCTATTCCTCTCTGATCGCTGACGTAGAGTGTGGCGGACAGAAACCAACATCCCTACTCCATGACCAAAAGGAAAGGAGGAAAACGAATTCAAATCAAACGCGTTAAATACCAAATCAAGCAGGCGCTAAACTCTAATAAAGATCCTATACCTTTTCTGCTTAAATTAAGAGAACTTGAATCCGAGGACAACGCCTCAATCGCGAAATCACAGAATTATAAACTAATTCCAATAGATTTCAAGGTCAATTACTTAAATTATAAGTTTATTAATAAAGACGATCCTCGTTACAAAGTTTATCGAAATCGTTATCTCTTTGGTCCGGAAGACTGATTAGAACTAATTAATTCACACAATCGAGTCCAAATCCCCCGTAAAGCACTTAAATGTGTTGACCGAAAAACGGACGAAACACATACTTGACGGAACGTGATATTTTTGGTGACAGCGGTGGGATACTTAAAAGATTGTGTGAAAAGAAACCCATACGAACGGCGATAATAGTGAAATGCCGCTGACGCATACTCCACCCAACGAACCAGAAAACGGAGCTGAAATGGAAGAATTACGAGGAACAATTGCTCAACAACAACAGGTAATTCAACAATTTCAAACGATTCAAAATCAACGACTTCAACAACAAGTTTCAACGTCAGGGACACCTGTCATAACAGAAGCAACATTAGGTAATTATTTGCATTTCTCAATTAGAGACGCGCTAGAAGCAGTGCCAAATTTTGATGGAACAAACATACAATTTGTATATTTTGTCCAAAGATGTGAGGAAGCACTCAGCATGGTAGCTCCTTCTCAAGAAATGAATCTAGTTCGGGCAGTACGAAATAAATTAAAAGGGGACGCGCATAGGTTTATTCTCGGAAAAACTTTTAATAACATGAGAGAATTAGTTGAATTTTTAAGAACAAAAAACGGGCTTAGAGAAACGGTTTATGAAGCTCAAGGAAAGTTAGCTTATTTGTGTCAAAAGAAAGATGAAAAGGTAGTAGCATATGGAAATCGCGTTCGGGAACTAGGGAAACGAATTCTTGACGCACAAAAAAGAGAAACTGGGATAATAAGTCCTGAATTCCAAAATTCAATTGAAAAACATTTAAAGGTGAGTTTCTTACGCGGATTAAATAAGACAATTGTAATAACAAAAGAAGGAACGTTCGATGAAATAGAAGGCCGTGCAATCGAAGCTGAAAAGGAATTAGAAACCGTTGAAATGAGAAGGCGAGTCGTCCTTGCAGAAAATGCACCGGCTGAAAAACGAGCCGCGGTACGACGAGTAGAAGGGGAAATCGTGAGTTGTCAGTATTGTTATAAACGAGGTCATACAGCTGATAAATGTTGGCAGATCAATAAACCGCAGAGTAATTTTAATAGAGATCAAAATCAAAACAAACCAAATTTCCATTCACCGAAGAATACTAATGATAATTTTAAACAAAAGCCGACAACATCCTCAAACCAAGCACCAAACCTAATTAAACCAAATTTAAATCAGAATGAAGAAATAGTTTGTCGATATTGTAAGAAATCCGGGGATACATTAGAAGTTTGCCGCAAGCGTATTTACAACAACAATCTACGACAAAACACGCAGAATCAGGGAAACGAACAGATTCCCGCGAGGAAAGGGGCGACCCCGGGAAATACGAAAATTCGCCCCACGCGAGTAATTTCGGGAGAAACAGAATCAGATTCCGAACAATAAATATTACTCAAATAGAAGATGTACCATCGATTAAATTAAATAGTCAAAATTTTACGAACAATTTAAAATTTCTGGTAGACAGTGGATCAGGTCCAAACATCATAAAAAGCAATTTTGTAACACCCGATACCTTAGTGGATAAGAATGAAATTCTGAAACTAAGTGGAATCACGACACATCACGTGACCACCTTAGAGCTGGCAGTGATAGATATCTTAGGACAATCAGTCGGTTTTCATTTGGTTAAAGATAACTTTCCTATTCCGCAGAACGGAATATTGGGAACAGATTTCTTTAAACAATTTCAAGCGAAAGTCAATTATGAGCAAAATCAATTGGAATTAGGTGGTATATCTATTCCCTTTGAAGAAAAAGAAGAAACATTTATAATTCCTGCAAAAGCTATTTCAGTAATGCAAATCAAAATCGCAAATCCGGAATTGAAAGAAGGGTATGTTCCACGATTAAATATATGTAACGGATGGAGTCTACTTAGGAGACGCTTTAGTTACAGTGAGAAATGACAGGGCATACAAGTGATAAACACAAATGAAGAAGAAGAAAGGGTATACATTCCCTCAGTAAAAATATATGAATTTGAGACAGAGCAAAATTCTAACTCGGATTACTTAGGTAATTCATTCCTTAATTCCAACAGAAACTCAAATCTAAGCTCCAATACAAACTCTGTCTTGAGCAAAAAAGATTCGAATCATTTAAGTGATTCAATAACTAATTCAAACTCCAATTCCAATTCAAACTCCAATTCCAATTCTAATTCAAACTCGAACTACTTAGGAAGTTCAATTCATAATTCAAGTACTAATTCCAACTCAAAAACAAGTCCAAATGAAAATCAAATTTCATACTCAGAAAATTCCAATTTAAATTCAAGACCTTGTTTAAACGTAAAACAAGAAGATAGAGAAGAGAAACTAATCGAAGCGTTAAGATTAAAGCATTTAAATGACGAAGAACGTTTACATGTTGAAAAATTGATTAAAAAGAATTCCGATTGCTTTCACTTACCAGGAGAACAACTTGATTATACGAATATTTTAAAACACAAAAATCCGACGATAAATGATATACCATAAAACGATCCGTTGTTCGGTGGTTTATCGCGAGCACGGAGCTCGTCGGGGCCAGGTTCGCGAACGGATCGAGACACTTAGAATTTCTGGCACAATGAGTTTATTCAGGGATGTACAGGTTGCCTTGGCGGTACGAGATCGTCGGTTAGTCTTTTCGGCCTTGCCGTGAGGACGGACGATATTCGCAGGGGCCGTTACATCAGTATTTACAGCGGTATTCTACAACACGTATTTACAGCGGTATCTTACAAGTATTTACAGTGGCGGCCGGATGCGCGGTTCGCGTGCGCGCGGGAGTCGGCGCGGTGTAGTGTCGCGGGACGGGCCGAACGCGACGCGGGCGCGGGTGCGCTCGGTGTCGTCGGGCGCGATGCGCCGGCGCGGGCCGGAGATCCGAGCGCGGTGGTTCGCGAATGCGTTCGACGCGGCGCGAGATTCCGGGCTGGTCTGTTCACGTCAGACCGTGGAAAATCGAGCGGGTGCCGGTAAGAGCCTGGCGGAGGCAGAGTACGCTCTACCATCTTGTCCCTCACTCGAAAGAAAGACGGAGACCGGCCGTTCCGGACAGCAGTAATTCCTGCTGGAGGCGAGGAACACCTCATCCCCTTTGTATCCGGTCGGTCGGCTGGAGGAATTGTGTTCCTTCGGACGTTGATCGGGAGGCCCCGATGGAGGCGGAGTACTCGCCACCCCACGTCTCGGTCGTCAGAAACACGGAGAGGATTCGGGTGCGGATGCCTTCGAGCTTTCGGTTGGGCGGCGGCGGAATGTCGTTTTGGCGTTCGTTTGCCCTTTTATACCGTTTCTGCCGATTTTGGGCGCGTGGCGGGACAGCGCGCTTGCGCGCCTGGTGCGGTTCGGAGCGCGTCGTGTAGACGGCTTCGGCCGGTTCCGCGGGGTTTCGGCGCGGGTCGGTTCGGCGAGCATTCGCTGCTCGTCGAACGGCCGATGTTAGAGTTTTATGCGGCTGGCGTCCTGCGCCCGCCTCTTCGCCTGATCGTTGGATCGGCGGCATCCGGCGGTCTTAGGCTGGATCTACATAGGATGTAGTAAGTCGTGTCGGATGTCGGGAGCAGTCGGGAGCAGTCGGAAGCAGTCGTATCACTGTCGTATGTCGGTGTGCGTTCTACACTCAAGTTCAGAAGAGGAGGGATAACGCGTAGATATTTTTGAACCAGTGGGATTAGGTTAGGTTAGGTTAGGTTAGGTTGCATCAGCCGATTGCATCGTCCCGCGCGAGGTCCGGCAGACGGGCCTTTGCATAGTAAGTATTACATAGTTAACTTGAATTTGTTTAATCTTACAACGGCTACTGATATATTTCTCGACTATTGGTTAGACGTGGCCGGATTGGCTCAGTGTATGGGCCGGGCGCCAAAAAACCGGAGAGAGAGAGAGAGAGAGAGGGATAACGCGTATCCCGTCCGAAGTATTCATCTCGACCGGTGCTATACGATTTTACGTAACCTCATAATAACCGATTGAAAACTGAAGCAACTCACGATGCAAGTCGACGAATGCATCATTGAACTCGTAAGAGATAATAAGTGTCTCTATGATGAAAGAGATAAAGACTACAAAAACACCGCAAAGAAAAAAGAAGTATGGACTGCAATAAGTGAAAAATTAAAATATTCGTCGGGAGTCGATATGCCAGGTAAATTTTTTTATTTATAACTTAGTAGTAGGTCTGTAATTAATATTTTTTATCAATATTCTATGTTTAATTTTGGAAAAGAAAATGTCAAAATTGAATATAATTTATATAAAATATTTGAAAGGTTAACTAGGTTAACTAAGTATCGTTGTAACATAAAACCAAAGTCTGTGTAAAATTTTATTGTAGCTTCTAACATTGAGAAGCGATGGACATCTTTAAGGGACATGTTCAATCGGGAACATAAAAAGCAAGGTCTACCACCGTCGGGGTCCGGCTATAAGCCTTCAAAACCATGGGATCTGTATCATAATTTGTTGTTTTTAGCTCCACATATTGCTCACAGACGGTTAGTTAAAAATTGTAACATTTTCTAATTCTTTAATTTGTTGTTAAAGAAGAGAGCATTGTCAAAAGTGATTTAAATTTGAAACCTGCGGATAACTTTTACTGTGCATTCGCAAGTGTATTTTGATTTTTAATTCTAAACTCTTTTTTTCATTATATGTGCAGCACATCAACTTCATTCTTACCTTCTGAAGATCCCTCATTCGACGAAAATGTCAGTGATACTGAAGATGATGAGCAAATAAATGCTAATAGTCATGATTATTCTTGGGAATGTTATGAAGGTTCGTACATATTATAAAATCAATAATCTTTGAGAAAGGGCAACAAAGCCACGACAGGATGTACGTGTCAAAAAATTAAAATATATTAAATAAAAAACTATACAACATACGTTTCGGTTGATTATTCAAATATCTTCAGTGCACTGTCGTGGCTTTGTTGCCCTTTCTCAAAGATTATTGATTGTATATCATTGAAGCCGTTCTATTTGATTTAATTCATATTATAAATATTATATTGACACCAAATTGTTAGTTCAAAACTGTTAACTGAATTTCTAGATGCCGATGAATTACCGGAAGTGGCTGGCGAAATGGAAATGGGTGAGATATACTTGAGCACTTCCAGTGCAAATTCTTCTAACTGTACCGCGCCTGCATCGTCGATTTCCTTAAATAGTGCCTTTAACGGCAAGATAAAACCCTTGCCACCAGTTAACACTAGGAACAAAGTCACTGAAAATGCAGGCAAGAAGCTTCCCAATGTATTTTCTTCTAAAAACCGCCATGGTACGTTTACTCCATCACTTGCAAAGAATGACAGCTCTTTCGGTAAGAGAAAATTTTGCGAACCTGAAGTGGATAAATTCGTGAAGAATCAGATAATGAAACGCGACTCGCTCGAAAAAGAACTCGACAATGCGACAACAATAATATCAACAGCAGTCAAGTCCATGGCTTCTCGTGCAAACGAAGAAAAACCCAAAGAAGGATATATCAATCTTATTGAGGATGGTTTGACTAAAGTTTTACCAGAAAAAAAATTCAATGCATAATTGAGCTATTGCAGGTCGTTCAAAAGTTCGCGAACGTTGACGCATAAACACGAAGGAACAATGAACAGCCTGTTTAGATAGATTTCGATAAGCACTCTAATATTCAGTGAAATATCAGAGTGCTTATCGAAATCTATCAAAATATTTTATGATCAAAATATTTTAGGTTCGGTACAGCGTAAACATTATTTGTATCAGTATTTATGTAAATGCAAGGGATATATGATATCTGGTACGCTTGTTATGTAATGTGTAAACAATATTCGTCATAATATAATAACATGTTATAAGAAACAGCTCTAACTTATTACACTAGTTAAATTCAGAAGTGCAGCGAAAACGGACTTAGCAAATAATAATAATAATAGCAACAGCAGTCGAGTTCATGACTTCTCGTGCAAACGAAGAAAAACCTAAAGAAGGATTGTATCCATATTATTGAGGATGGTTTGAATAAAGTTCCACCAAAAAAAAATTTAATGCATAATTAATAAGCTACTGCAGGTCATTCAAAAGTTCACGAACATTGACGCAGCAAACACACTAATTGTAAACACACAAATTTGTGATTCTTTGTAAAAGAATCATGTTTCCTAAGCTGTTTAGCGCCATTTCAATTGCTGTTCTTCTCGCGATGACTTTTTCTTCGCTGAATATATCGTAGGAACTAATATAAAGTTTATCTAATTAAGTCCCAGGGCGAAAAGTATGCGCGCCTGTACGACTCGACTTAGAACGGAGTTTTCGAGTTAAAGAAATTAAGAACCAAACGCTAAAAAATTAAATAATTACATAACAAGAAGTTTAGATTGCCGGATTTCCAGCTACGCCCTATATCATCTGCCATTGCCATGGGATGTTTCCTTCGTTTGAGACAAAATATTGAGCTAGCCTTTCTCGTTGTCTCACAGCGGCAGCTGTGCCAATATTGGCACCAGTTCGTCCCAAAGGATGTAACAAATTATTTTCTCCGATCAAACTCCGCCAGCTTCCTGATACTATCTCGCCATCATTCCTGTCAAAATCAGCAATCCCATGCGAAAAGTACTGCTTATTATTTTCCGTCATAATAAAATTATGTAAGCAAACAGTCGCTTGAATAACAGCTTCCGCTGTGTTCAACTTTACAGCTAATGGTCTTTGCAAAATTTTCCATCTCGCTACGAGAATGCCAAAGGCATTCTCTACAATTCGACGTGCTCGTGAGAGTCGATAATTAAATACCTTCTACATTTAGCAAATTTCTTCTTGGAAATGGACGCATCAAATATGTTTTCAAAGGGAAGCCTTCGTCACCGACAAGAGCAAATGGGTGCACACAGTCAGTATGGGGCAAAGGACGACCTTCCGGTAGATGTATAGTGTTTTGTTCCAATGCTTCCCGTAATGCAGTTTTCGACCAAATTCCAGCATCGTTCATAGAACCTGCCAAGAAACATTCGAACATTTTTGAAGGTATAGTACATGTACCATTATCGTCAAAAGTGATTACAAATTTTAAATTATATGTTTAAATGTTTAATAGTTTAGTATTTTCTTTAATTTAATTGTATTTCTCTATAATTCTTTCACTAAACTCTAAATCAATTTCATATTTTCAATGCTTTTGACACGAGTTTTTTTTAATTCCGTCAAGTTCTTCATCCTTCATGTCTCGTATTGAAAAGTTTCAACTTACCATAATCTCCAATATCGACCCAGATAAAACGGTAGTTAGCATCAACAATTGCCATTAAGACCATGCTGAAGAAACCCTTATAGTTGTGGAATGCACTACCAGAATGGGGAGGAGCCTGGATATTACAGTGCTTTCCGTCAATTGCTCCTATGCAATTGGGAAAATTCCATTTATCATAAAATTCATCAGCGATGTGTAACCATCACTTTGAGGACATTTGAGGTATCGAGGTTGCAATACATCCCATATTGCTTTACATACTTCGGGAATGATGGCATACAGAGTTGACTTCCCAATGCGAAACCACAACGAAATTATTCGAATGCTGTCTCCGTGAGCAAGGAAGCTGCAATATTGAATGATCACATTCGAAGCATGATTCAATTAATAATAAAAATTTTCGTTTTTTATAAAAAAATAAAAACCACATGTTATATTATTAGTATTATTTATTATATGAAGTGAGTAATTCTAACCTTAACGTTGCAGCAAGACGAATTTTGGTTGAAATCGGTTCTCTGTTACTGGTTTTCTGCAATTTCGGCTTCAACAAATTGTGTAAATAATCGAATTGTTCTACTGACATTCTTATCAGTTTGAACAATTCACAATGATCAGTTGTTTGAAAATATAAAAATAAATTTCGATAAGCACCCTGACTTTCTTGAATCTCACGAGAGATATGGGGTTTCACCCACCATCGTCTTCCACGCTTGCTTTTCAAAAGATGCAATTTTATTTTTATTATTGCAATCCAAAGCAACAATAAAGTGCTTAATGTCACAGTTTCCGAATCCATGGAACACCAAATTGGACTATCGACAATATCAACTTAAGTCTTCACGAAATGATAAAGCCTTCGAAAAAATATATTAGGGTTTCTTTAAAACTCATTAAACATTCTCTTTAAAAA
>NW_011965852.1:0-8562 GCF_000949405.1 Vollenhovia emeryi
TTGAAGATCCATCAGGTAATTATTTTCATTAATTTCACAGTTATTTCAATGTTCTACATTTTGCAAAGTTTTCACAGCTTGAAAGGGACATCTGCGTTAGGCTTTGTCATGATTAGGTTAAGGTCCTTTATTTATTGAATTCTTACTACTTGTTTTCAGTATCATGGAGCGTCCAACATCAGACGTGTGGAAACACTATAAAAAAATCAGGTCGGAAGATGGAAAGAAAATACAGTCAGTCGTTTGCAATTATTGTTCAGCAATTTACAAATTTCCAAATGCTACTCGTCTAAGAAATCATCTCGGCCTAAGATGTCAGAAGTGTCCACAAGATTTGAGGAAAGATTTTCAAGAGGAAAACAATGAGGAAGACGTTGATGATGTAGCTGTAACTTCAAATGTACAAAGTGCCGTTATTGCTTCGTCATCGGGTGGAGACAAGCCAACAGATGTTGTTCAACGATCCACAAAAGTACGCAAGATGACTTCATTTCTAGATTTAATGTCTCAAGAAGAAAGTGAAAAAATTGATTTTGCTGTAATGCGTGCTATCTGCGCCACAGGATTGCCTGTATCTGTACTTGATAATCAGTATTGGCACCAAGTTTTTAATCTTCTTCGGCCTTGCTACAAAATTCCGTCACCTTTTGTTCTGGGAGGAAGACTACTAAATGCAGAATATCTTCGCGTGCAGGATAAAGTGAAGAACAAAATTAACTCGGCTGTGTCTCTGGGCGTCATGAGTGATGGCTGGTCCAATGTTCGGAACGAAGGAATAGTAAATTTTATTGTTACTACTCCTGAGCCAGTCTTCCTAAAAGCAGTGGCTCCAGGAGCGCAAAGAGAAACAGAAGAGTATATAAGTGATAAATTGATTAAAGTAATTGATACGATTGGACCTGAAAAAACTACCGCTGTGATAACTGATAATGCCAAAAATATGAAGAAGGCATGGAGACTGATTAAGAGAAAGTATGATCATATATTTACTATTGGCTGTATAGCTCATGGCTTGAATTTGCTGATGAAGGATATAATGAAACTTGAATCACTGAAAGAACTGAAAGAGAATGCAAAGTCTATTGTGAAAGTATTTAATCACAAACATGTGGTTCATAATGTTTTCAACTCCAAACAAGAACACAATGCACCATCTTTAAAGCTACCCAACAACACTAGATTTTCTGGTGACGTTTTGCTCTTCAACTCACTTCAATGTAACAAATCGGCTCTCAAGAAAACTGTAATTGAAGAAGGTCTCGATATCCTACAAAATATAAGGGCTTTTTATTCTGAATGATAATTTCTGGATGGAAATTCAATATGCTCTGAACATCCTCAAACCAATTGCTGATGTTCTTACACCTCTTGAGTCAGACTCTGCTACTCTTTCTGATGTGCCATATTACTTTAAGAAAATAGAGGAACAGATTTCACAAGCTCTTGATAAAAGCAATCTCAGTGAGACAGATAATCTTAAGGTACTACGTGCTTTCAAGCATCGAGAAAACTTTTCCTGTCAGCCTATTCATAAAGTAGCTTATTTGCTTGATCCCAGATATAAAGATAAAAATTTAAGCAGTTCAGATATGCCATCAATATATAAAGTAATCAACAAACTTTGTGAGCATTTGAAACTTGACAAAGGTCAGGTATTGGCTAATTTAGCTAACTATCGAGCTGGAACTGGTATCTGGTCTCCTTACACTGGAGTTTTTGGAGCTGTCGAACATACGACTCCAGTTGCGTGGTGGCAGGGACTCTGTGCTGGAGAGCCTATTGCTGTAATAGCAATCCGCCTGTTAAATATTCCACCTAGCTCAGCTGCATGTGAACGAGTGTGGTCAACATTCGGAGGAATCCACACTAAGAAGCGAAATCGTCTTAGAAATGAGAAGACTGAGAAGCTTGTTTCAGTGCAATGGAACCTACGTTTGTTTGATGAATTACCAAAGAAGCGCAAGCGCTATATTATGGAAGATGCAAGTGGGAGTATGGAAGAAAATAATGATGTTTCCACTGATTCACAATCAGAATCTGACGCAAAAAGTAATAATGTAGAATCTGATACAGAGACCGATTCAAGCATCCATTTAGATTCAGATCTACCTAGTACAACTGACAATGATAAAGCTGAAGTTGAATAGTCAGTATCTAATAGTTAGATATTTTTATTTTTTATTATATTATTTTTTATTGTATTATTTCTTTGTATTATCAGGCGTATGTTCTGTGATAATAAGGTACAAAATAGTATATTTTTTGTTATAAATACAGTACACCTGTATACATCTGTATTACTCAATTACTCTTATAAAAAATGTAGTTTTCTATCTTCTCTATAACATTAACATAGATATATAATTTGTGAACACAGTTTTGAGATATGTATTATATATAAACAATTAGTAAATTAATATATTACAATATCACTTACTTTGCTTCTTTTTTTAATTAACATTTTGTTACGTCCAGCGGACTTCACGATTTCTTTCTTTCCTAAAAATAGCATTGCGACCGTTCCCACGAATGATTCCCCAAGACAGTAAGGAAATGAGAGGTTGTCGACCCATGAGAGGTCACAGCTGCAAGATGAACTATACCCCTTCATTTTTACGATTTAACAATCTCCCATTTTTACGATCTAACAATCTTCCCTTTTTACGATCTAACCATCTTTCCTTTTTACGATCTAACAATCTTCGTTTCTACGAACTAACAATCTTTCTTCATTTTTATGATCTGTCAAACTCTCAAAACCCACGATGACAAGTGGAACCAGACCTCCTAATTGACAAATCCCATTAACGTCACCGTATTACGACCTACAGCCGCGCTCTAGAAGAGATAATTAAACTTTATTAGCAAACGATGAGAGGACTGGTACCCTTTGTCACAAAAAAACAGGCGACAATCGGGCGCCACCGAATCCCCACTAGAAAATAAGTTAGACAATTGTTGCTCCGATCCACTAATAAGCTCCAGCCAAATCAGCGTATTCAACCCACTCCCTACGAAAAATAGGGTATATAAACCCTGATTCCGCGGAGGAAAGCGCACTTAACTTCTCTAGTAAAAAGCAAAACGTGTGACATCAGTCGTGTGAGAAACGTCTAAGGGCCATCACCATAAGGAAGACAAACTCCTCGTCCATCAACAACAGCCGAGGCCTTCCACGGGTCCCCCGACAATCAGAGGAAGACGACAAACTCCCCGATCATCATCTATCCCCACGACGACCGGTCACGAAAGTTCATCAAAGAAATATCAACTACGAGTAAGTCCTCTTTACTCCACCACCTAAATCGAGGCCTAGAACTTAGTATATAAGTAACCCCCATAAAACTAGAAGATCCGCGACTAACCTGATAAAACTCCACGATTACAATGGATCAACACCTCGCGCTCGCTGAACTAGACGGGGGGTTGGAACAGATCCACCAACTCGCCCAACAGCTCATCCTTGAATTAGAAGCAGACATCCAAGCGCCTAGGATTTTAGATTTCTCTCCCCCTGCGTATGACCACCTTCCTCCCTCTCCGCCTACCACGACATACTCTTCATCTCCGTCTTATTCCCCACTACTTTCTCCCATCGACTTTATTCCCCATTCCCCCTCTAATTCTGACTCCAGCGTGGAGTTTCTTGGTGAGATCCCCGACGTAGAATTTCTCGAGGAAATTCTCTTCGTCCCTTCCCCAGGGAATTCTACGTCCGACGTGGAATTCCTGCCTCCACCTTCACCCACCAATTCCACGTCTAGCGTGGAATTCCTGCTAGAAGATATCCTTTCTAGATCTCCCAGCGCCTACACCTCTCCCGTGGAGTTCCTTGGAGAACTCCTTCCCCTTTCTCCTATTAATAACCCCTTCCCCGACATCTCTCCACCCTCGCCCACCAGCTCCACATCCAGCGTGGAATTTATAATAGAAACAATAACTCTGTAGCAAGATATATTATTAGTTTATATATAACACAAATATATATGTATATATATATATATTTATGTACATATATATATAAATAAAGTTTAAATGTTATACGATAACAAGAACTACCAATCAATAAAAAACCTCCCATTTCATTCCTAGTTATTTTAAAATTGCACAGGGTCCGTCCCCGGGTAAAGAGATCAAATTCTCTGACCCAAAAGAGGACCCACGGGCGTATAAGAACTCGAAGGGGCGTCATAGCGAGCTTCGGCTCACTGACCCACTTCGAGCCCTTTAATAGATACGCCCGACTCTCGACGCGCATCTGTTGGAGCGCGGCGAGAGAAAACAGTGTTCTCTGTACGGCGTCCTTCCGCATAGTCAGTCCCGATAAAAAGGGACTTGAGATAGTGGACGCTCCGCGGAGAACACGACGTAACAATTTAATGCCTTTAGCCTTTACCCTTTAGTAGTCTGTAGTTATAATCATAAACTATGAAATTTTTCTAATTAAAATTAAAATGGTCATAAGTTATAACAGCCAACTTTATTGCTTAATTATTTACTTATTAGAGTTCTTAAATGTAAAATAATCTATTAAATATTAATTTTAAAATAATCGACGTAGAGGAAAATAAAAATAAAATCATCTTAAAAGAAAAAAGCCTGGAAAAATATGGTAAAGAAAAAAACCCGAAAAAACCGGTTTTTTCCCCGAAGTTTCCAAGAATTTATTCTGGCTAAGAACACTACTTATCACACTTACACGAATATTCGAATACACGTGTCACATACACGACTATACGTACACACATGTCACGTACATAGGTACACGTGAATGAAGGTACCTTAAATCCGTGGACACGGATTACGTGTACACGTGAATCTTAAAACAAGTATCCAATCGATAGCCCTAATCGATACACACATTCAATACTTTTTGAAAATCGCGACAATGTTTTAATTTACACGCGTTAATAAATTATATCCTTTTTTTTAAACATATGAATCGTTACTTTCTTACGTTTTGTTGTTCGTATACTAGGCATCACTGATGCCTTCCCAAATAAATTTAGGCACATAGAACATACATACATTTTCCATGTATGTATATGTAAAATGTATAAATAACTATGCTCATATGTGCACAAATTCGAGGAAGGCATAAATGATATCTAATGTACATGCAGTAATGGACAGAATGGTTGCGACTCTTTTATAATGAATTTAGAAACGCACATTTAGATTCAAGTTTACGTTCCAAAACCTTTTCTCTTCGGATAATTTTACTAAAGAAATACATAAATCGAACACGCTCAAAATGGTTTCAGAATGGCCATCAAGCAAATATTCATCGGCGACGAAGATTTTGGAACGTAATCTAAATGCATGTTCCTAAACTTACTTAAAAAAAGTATCGTAATCATTGTATCCATCACTGTACATGGTAATAAGATGAGTAAAAACGTAGTATTTGAAGTTTGCTAATGAATTTCCTGCTGCCTTCAGAAGAATATCGTTTTCGATCGTCAGTCACACACAATTGCTATCAGCAAACATACGTGTGACAAAGAAATAACGGAACTACTCTCGTTATTTTTGCTACTTGGAATAATTGTATATGATTGTATCTTCTAAATTTTCTAAGCAGATTTACTTGTGTTTTTGTATTTACATAAACTGGAATTACATTAAGTAAAAAATTGTAATATATTTTGTGGTAATTTGAGGAAGTTTAAATGTTAGAACAAAACACTTGAACCGAGAATAAGCTTAATGGAACAATAAAAGCATATTTAATAATAATTTCATTAGATTTGACGAGCGTTAGAAAATGTTTGGTTGTTACTCCTATCATCGTAAAATTACATGAATACATTTTTGTTTTTTGAGTAATCGTTGGGAAGCTGGGATACTTATTTGAACGTCTGAGGATTTTCCCATCTTTTCCTGTCAAATCATCAAAAAGGAAAAAAGGAAAAGGTGTTCCAGGCACGTTCCGTTCCTATCGTTCATTGCATTCGTCTATGATGATTTGTGTGCTGCCTTATGAATTAATTGACGTGGATTGACTCATCGTTACTTAACTCTTGGTACCCCACTACTGCATCAAACGTGACTACAACAAGAAAACTATAAACGTTCTTCGTAAGTGTTCCGAGAGAGATCTGGTTAGCCTTCTGACGATACGGTAAAGTTGTAGCAAGGTCGATCCGAAATTGTATTCCAAATAGTGAATACGTGGAATCAGTCGACGTAATACTAAATTTCACTACCATACATTACGATAAATATTTTAAAATATTGTGAAAAAGTGTTAAAGCAACGTGTACTAGAACAAAATAAGTACAAACCTAACCTAACCAATATAAGTAAAATATTAAAAACAAGATGTAAAGTATAACTCGAAACGCTTGAAATACATTAAAACTATTAATAAGAAATTGCAAAGTGATATTTTAAAAAACAAAAGATAAATGATAATTTTCTTATTTTTATGACAGTAAAAGGATGTAAATGAACATAACAAATAAAAACAGATAATTATACGTGTAATTAAATGACAACCGTTCTCGTCAAAATTGGTTTTCCTATTATGGAATAATCACAGTGCAAGATGTATATGTGCTCCCAGACTGCGAAAAATAGATTCATAGACAGGTGTTTATGATCTATTCAGAATAGGGTTATTGTTAAAGGTGATCGACTCAAGAAATTAGCAAACGTGTTATAAAACATTTCTCTGAAATGTGTTTCAACATGTGTTTCAAAAATTTTTTTTCAGATTTGCTGTTTAATCGCGTGTACATACTTTACAATGCATATTTGCGATTAGTTCCATATGCAATATCTCGCGTTGTTATAATATTCCAAACTCTGTTCATTAATATGAAATATCCTCTGTTTCGTTTGAATCTCAATATGGATCTTAGTAATAATATCCCAAGTGATTAAGTATGAAAAGGTTATTTCCAGTTAAAGTTGCATGTTTGCAGAGATTATTAAATTTGCATTGTTTTTAAAAGTTCTTTTAAAGATTGGATTTCATTAAGCTGATCAACACTGAGTGCAGAATGTTCAAAAATATTGTAATTGTCGCTAATGTTTATTCCAACGGGAAAGTGAATAATGTTACGAAAGCGAAATTATTTTATCTAATCTACGTGTGACGTATTAAACAGGTCACAGTTCATAGTTGAAGCGTTTCGTCCTCCTTTGAAGAGTTTTCAGCAAATAATAAATACTATATTCAATAATAAGTGCATTTAGTATTATAAGTTTTTAATTCAATTTTATCCACTTTATCGAGAAAATATCTTTGAACTAAATATATTTATCGTTAATGCAAACTGTTTATACAATTCTCAACTCTGTTATCAAATTTATGTTGTTGACTAAGAAAATAGATGTGCACATCTAAATCCGAGGTACTCGGACTAGCCAGTCCGTTTCAACAGCGTATAAGATTTAATAAATTACTTATTGTTATGGCGCGTCAAATATTGCGAACGCATCAGAATGTAGAAAACTTCGTATAACATTTTATGTAAAAAAAATATCAGCTTTAACAAGAGATCATCGTCCTCTCCATCATATGCATCTGTCATAATTCCGCAAAGCACATTATAATATTACAGTATATATCGAGATTCTGGTCTCTAATCTATTGTAATTTATTATACCAAAAATAATACTTGAGCATATTTAAATACTAATTAGGAATCTATCATATTACCGCATTGTCACGGCAGATTAAAGAGTGTTAACAAATTTTTTGTTTACAAACATATTAATCCTTGTTTAATTTAAAAAAAAGATTCATAAGTCTTCTCTTGATGTAAAAAGTCGACAAAGCTAATGTTGATACCACTTTGATTATGGCAATTATTTTGAAATCATGTGAGATAGTAGAAAAAATCGTAACTAATTAACAAGTTTTTAAAATAAAGATTGATAGACAATATGAATTTTTTTATTATTTATAGAACTTGTCAAGATGGCTAAGATTTGTATCTTATTTGCGTTTCTGTCGCACCTATTATGTACCATGGTACATGGAGCAACTTTGTGTTCGGAATACTTCACACATGCATTCGACCCTGAGACAGGCAAGATATATGGTCGGATCGAAATCGTTTCTCCGCCAGAAAATGACGAATTTTATTTAAAAGTAGCCTTAAACGCTACCGCTGAATCTTTGGTAAGTATATGTTTTAAACTATATACATAAGAAAATGTTTACACAAAATAATTTCTGTTCTGCATACTTTGAAATATGTGTCAAATAATCTTTAAATATATCTAGATATTATTAAAGCTAAGTGAAAAATATAGTTTACTGGTGGTTTGACACAGATAATCGAGGATTAATGTACAATTTGTATTGCTTCCTCATAGAGGAAGCTTTGTTTTCATGCGAAAATTTTTTTTCCAGTTTTCAATGCCAATGGGTTTAGAATGTTTTAAAAACTCAAAAAAACACACTTATTTAAAAAATGTGTGTGTGTGTGTGCGTGTGCGTGTGCGTGTGCGTGTGCGTGTGCGTGTGCGTGTGCGTGTGCGTGTGCGTGTGCGTGTGCGTGTGCGTGTGCGTGTGCGTGTGCGTGTGGGTGTGGGCGTGGGCGTGGG
>NW_011965853.1:0-8573 GCF_000949405.1 Vollenhovia emeryi
TTCTGAGTAGTTCACCGACCCCCGCTAGGCCGCGCATGGTGGCGGCCAAAAACTCGGAAGCAAAATTCAGTCATCGGCGACCTGGGATACGTGAACATCGAGTTCAAGGTATTAATACACCTAGACACCGAAAACTACGGAGCGCACTATGTGGACGTCGTCATCGGCGACCTGGGACACGTGGACATCGAATTCAAGGTATTGATACATCTAGACACCGAAAACTATGGAGCACACTATGTGGACGTCGTAATCGGCGACCTGGGACACGTGGACATCGAATTCAAGGTATGAAATATCAGGCGTCAAATATAAAAGAATAATAATTTACATAAAGAACCTAGCACTTTTCTTATGAAAAATCGGTTTAAGTGAAATTGGATAAAATTTAATCATTTTGTGCTACATGTGAGGCAGAGTCCTTTTAGAACAAAAACGGCTCACAAATTTGATTTGTGGGAATGGTGACTTTTGATCAGCATCACTAGACGGTACAAAATGGCAAAAGTTAAGCCTAAATCGATTTTCCATAAAAAATATGCGGGGTCCTCTTTATACTTATGTAGAATTATAATAACTCCAATATTTTGTCAATTGGTATGTTCTGTATAAACTTCTCCATTAGAATATTAACATTTACTCACAGTCCACTTTCTTTTCCATTTGTGATAGAAGTTTTAAACAGATCTTTGTCGTCACTGAATAAACTGGTAGTAAACGTTATGTTCCAGACGTACTCTCCAGGTGACAACTCCTTATCGAAATAGACTATATGTTTAAATTCATGACTTATGAATTTCTCAGGCGATGATGCTTCTACTTTATACAGATCAAAGTAATGTGGTTTTATTTGAGGTTGTGGTGCATGGAAACTTATGCTGTAGGTTGGTTTATTGATACTGATGTCAACAAGGCATAAGCCATGAACGAAACCTTTCTCAATTGTGTAAAGATTTAATTGGACTTTATAGTATGTTGGTACTACATGTTTCGGTAATATATCTAATTTAGTTCCAATATCAATACTTAAACAAAGGTATGACATGCAAAGTATTAATATCCTCGTACTTAATGCCATTTATAACGATTTCTTCTGTTTAGATACCTATAAAAATTTTATTTTCTTCTGAAAGACATATATTTCTACGAATTATGTTATAGTTTAAAGGTTCTCTATCATTGTTGTAGTCAGCAAATGTAATTCTCAATCAAATTTTTATATCGACACTTCATTTTCGCTAGCGTTAGGATAATTAGAGATACGGATAGTTAAGATATGTGATTCTCTCAGAGGCCGACTTGATTACTATACATATAAAAATAGGAAAACATGAAAGACATACATCGACTATCATGAACCACTGTCTTTAATTTTTTCCTTTATGTAGGTATAACAATTTTCGATTTATTATGAAACGTTTATTGATTTAATATTCTTAATAAATATCTATACAAAATGTGAGTTTTATTACGTAAGTTTAGTATTGCTTGTTTTATTAGATAAATACTTTATACAAATATTTTTCCTTGTCCTGCATTGTACGTATTATGTTTTTTAAGTGTTTTTCCATATCGTATTCATTTCTATAGCTTTTTAATCATTACGAAATGTGTTCTATTTCACAAGTATCTGCTTCTTGCTTGATTTAAAATATTTGACTCGTAAATTACATAATAAGATTAGTGATACAATATAAACAATTTATAACAAACGTTGAAATATCTGTGCTAGTATATATTTCAATTTTAAGCTAAATTATTGTCGACCTCGAAAAGTAACTTTGACGAAACTCAAGAATGTTCGTAACCTCGTTCTTTGACATCATGTTTTATACGCAATTTTGGTAAATGTTTTAAAACGAGACACATTGTAGGTGTATTCTATTTGTACTGACCTACATTATATTACATTTATGCTGGAATTAGACACGATTCTTCGTTGCAATTAATTACGGTATGTTTTCACAATATATTCTTAATACTAGGGATATACTATTGAATCGCACTCTTTTTCACCTCGAGAAATCATCGAGAACTGAAACTGGACATGTGTTGTTACCATAATAAATATAAAGCGTAACAACAACTGATAAAGTTATTAGATCTAGCGGTTTATTGCGAAACGAAGTATACAGGGTGGTGAAAAAGTGGTTCAGATTTTTAAGACATTTAACTCATAAGAAACGTTTCTAAAAATCGGTTATAAAACGTTTAGGATAAACGCTTCTAAAACGTTTTTGAAATGTATATGTGACAACGATTTTTCTCTTTCGTTGCAAATATCTCCAAAAGTATAAAAGATAGCAAGTTCTCTTTTTTTAATTAAACGGCTTTAATAGTACTATAAAACGGCGAAAGAAAGAGTTTTTAATTTTTAAATTTTTGCAAAATATCCCCTCACCCACAGAAATTAAAAAAACTTTTAAAACTTTGTTGTCAACGAACAAAAGGTTTTTTTTTACGAATTCAAACATACGATGAAGTTGCGCTTCGTAAAACCATTTTCGAGAAATAATTAAAACTTCGATATATGCGCTATTTGGCTGTCCATGCAACCGAGACTTCACGCAATACGGTTTTCCTGTAATAAGAGATAACAAATACACTTGGGGAATATTTTAATTATATATAATCATAATGGAAAATTTTATTTCGCACTAGACTACCACTTATAACATTTCAATATCAGATAAGTCACATAGGTATGTAAATGTGTAATCAATTTTCATAGAACTTAATTTCTGTGCGAAACAACGCAAGACCGGCCAGACCGGCGAGAGGGTCAATGTAATAATGCAAATAAAAGTACTTAAATTACTAAGTAAACCTCCTATTTATTTGTATTATATTATATGTAAAGCTAATAAAAATCGGGGAAGGGACAACACTTTTGTATTCACTATTTTCCTGTAGGAAAATGTTGACATGACAATATTATTAGTATATTAATATTATCAGTATATCGTTGAGATTATCGTGTTTACTATTAACTTGTAGGCTATTAGCTTGAAATAAGGAGAAGAGAAGCACAAAACTAGAATGTATACTAGAAATACATGCTTTTGCTTTTAGTCTTGCAGTACGATCGAAAGCCCAGCAAGAGGGCGTTTCTTTCAACAATGTCAAGTTGTTTTATTTTATTGCTTTACTTTATTTGTTGTATTTCAATTGGCCTCGCGACAGCATCGAAACCACTGTCGGTTTTATTGATACAGAGTGTTCCAGCGGCAAGTCATCACATGTGGACGGAGCATTTAGTTAAAGGACTGCTTCGCAAAGGCCATCATGTGCACACAGTGAGCGTACTGGAGACTAAGGTTGAGGGGAAACTCGCAGAAAACCTAACGTACGACGTAAGTAGATATTATTAGTATGAACTTGAACATACACACAACTTTTTTGTTTTAAAATACTATTTTATATATTTTTTTTGTAAAATTTAACCGTTTGATCTCGTTTCACATAATGAAGAGTACTTCAGGGTTTCAAATTTATATGGCCTTTTTAGATCTTCGAAGATGTGTTTACGTCTCACGACAAATTTCAAGATTACTGCCTTGACCAATGGGAGCAGTTCAACGAATTCTATATGGCTTATGTTGGATATTATTGGGGTATCACAAAATGCGATACAGTGATAAAAACTAAAGCAGCAAAAGAACTGTTGGAAAGGATCAAGGCTGTCGAGTTTGATGTTATAGTACAAGACATGACTGTACAGGAATGTTTCTATGGATTGTGGGAGGTAAGGATAATTATTCAGTACATTTTTACGAGATACAACAAAAGATATAAAGAGATAGGTTTAGGAGGGGAAAAACCTAAGTATTTATTAAAAGTCATTTGGAGGGAGCGAACAAATATTGGTTAGAGGAGGAGGATTGGAGATGCAAATTTTGCAAAGAAGGCAGAGGTAATTTAAAACATTATATGTATAGGAGAATGCAGGGTGGTGAGGGACTGGTTTGTCAAAGTAGGTAAGAATAATAGTGAAAGGCTGAATAACTTATGTAAGGACGAATTAGGGATAGAAAAAGGAAGGGTATTGAAAAGGCTATGGAAGAAGAAGGAGAGATATTGTAGGGAAGGAAAGAAGGCCGGAGCTGAATAAACTAGGTGAAAACACTGTAAATAAATGGGTATTTAGCTTTAAGTGCGATTGGAGTGAACAAGATGTGGAAGAATGGATGTATAAATTTTGTTTGTAAACCAAGCCCTTTTCTTGGCTATAAGCTAAAAATAAAGACACACTTACACTACTTACACAGTACACTTCTACGTCGCAAGCAACTGAAGCTACTCTGTAAGTACAATTTTTATTACGTGAGAAAGAGTATTTAAAAAAATGCCTTAAAAAATTTTTTTTATATACAAAATGTGAAAAAGTATTAGAATGTAAAATAATCTTGTGTTCTCTCTACATATACGTAAAGGAATACCTATCAAACTTACCAATTCAAACAACATTTTGTAGCACGAATAGACAGAATAAAACGAATTAAACACTAGTGTAGAAGAAACCAGTCATTTCATTAGTCACTTTCTAAAAATAGCGCTGTTCAAGTGTTCGCTGCATTTTGAAGCTTGCACCGAGTCCCTCGACAAAGGTTCACTAAATCAACGATGAACCTCGCACGGAAGCTCGCAGTCGCAGGCGACTGACGCTTAGTGCGTGTTGAAGCTGAGAATTCCCACCATTGAGCCCGCCTGGTGCGAACACGCTGCGAGTTACAGTCGCGTTAGGAAAAAAATGTTCCCGATACTTTTTATACGCACCTTGTACATAGCGTTAGTTTCAACGAAAACTGAAACACACCTCATTTTATGCTGACCACATTAGAAACAAACATAAGCGAATTTTTCTTTAATTGAGCGAAATAGCGCCGCTCTACCTTATTGGGTTTTTGCAGAGAATTAAGTCGCAAAATATTGATTATACTTTCTTTACGTTTCGGTATCATGTATTTAATATTTGTTGTATTTATTGTATTTTGTACAATAAATTAGTAAAAATGACGGGTTTCTCCTGTAGAATAATATTTAAGTAATTTAATTGTAACTACTTGTATTACAAAATAATATAGTTATTTATTTTAGCAACTTTGTTAATGTTATTCATTGCTTCCTGCATATTCTATACAGGATGCTAAGGGTAAGCCACCGATAGTAGGCTATCTTCCGTATGCCAGTGCACCTTGGCTCAAGGATTTGACCGGTGGTCCAAGTTATCCAACTGTTCGACCTTATACCA
Source organism: Vollenhovia emeryi (assembly GCF_000949405.1). Taxonomy (NCBI): domain Eukaryota; kingdom Metazoa; phylum Arthropoda; class Insecta; order Hymenoptera; family Formicidae; genus Vollenhovia; species Vollenhovia emeryi. Next base: position 5,252 of record NW_011965853.1, read on the forward strand.
ATTCAGATATTGCGAAACCTGTAGGTTTGTGGCAGACTACGTGGAATACTTTATATTTCATACTGGACGATCTTCTGCGACACTATTATTTCTTGCCTAACATTCAACGGATTGCTGAGAAATATGTAGGCCACGCAATCAGGCCATTACATGAAATAGAAAAAGACAGTATTAATATACTTTTAATTAATAGTTATTGTGCATTTGAGCTTGCAATTCCATTACCGCCGAACAGTTTGGAAATTGGGGGATTGCACGTACAGCCGATTGCTGGAGATGAAGTCGTAACGTATCCCAAGGTACGAGTAATTCTTTTTATATTCCAATTCTTACAATAGTTACAATATTTATCTAAAAAAAGTTTATAAGAAGAGTACCGTACGAATTTTATTTGAAAGAATTAGAAATATGCTTTACGTTTAGAATAATTCGCTTTGTAAATGTATATCATTTACTTTTGATTACTTGTTTTAGAATTAAAATATATATTTTTAAATATATATTAAAATTATTAAAATATATATTTTTATTTTTATTATATCGCAGAACGTGCATGTATTTCTTGATGAAGCAAAGAGCGGAGCCATTGTAATATCGTTTGGAACAAATGTGAGATGGAAATCTGTCGGGCTAGACAAGATTAAGGCCGTTATATTGGCTCTGTCGAAATTGAAACAACGAGTGCTTTGGAAGTTAGATATTGAAGGAGATATTGGAGCGTCATTTCAAATGCCGGACAACGTAATGGCACTGAAGTGGATACCACAAAAAGAAGTTTTGTGTACGTACGTTTTCTGATACTTAAAAAAATATAAAAAACGTGAAACTCGATACACATTTATTTTATTTTAGCCAAAAAAAATTTTTTTAATTTGTTGTTTAAGTTGTGACTTGAGACTTTTTGTTAATAATTAAAATACTAGTCTATAATATGCAATTTTTTAACATTACTGCAAGGTACTCTCTTAAATTTGAAATTAAGATAAAGTAAGAGATTTATAATTGATAAATTAGTTAATTTATATCCCAATTTAAATTATTATTGAAGTCACCATTTTAGTGTTTCATAATATGCAAAATACAATACACTAAACTTACACAAACACATATACATATACAGGGTGATTCATTTTAAATGAACCACGCAAATATCTCCAAATATATGAAAGATACGTAGGGAGAAACGTTTCAAACAAAAGTTGTTTGGTTCAAAGGGGGACATAAAATGATGCCATTGGTTTGACCTTAAATAGTTACTTGAAGGTCACATGACGGTAACCTTGAATTTTTTAAATGGAACCCTCTATTGTTTATTATACTATCTTATTCTACTAATTAATGCAAACAACTTTTGTCTGAAACATTTGTTGATTTGCCTAATACTTTTTGATATATTCAAGAGGAAATTTATAACTTTTTCAATGTTCAGCTTCTTAAAGATAAATACAACACAGTTTAAAAAATTAGTTTGTTTTATTACATTTATTTAATTATCTCTAATAACTGATAATGAAAATTTTTTTTCATAAGCTTCTTTCCAAAATTATTTTAATTTCCAATAATTGCAAATATTTTATAATCTTTTTATAAAGAAATCAGTTTGCTTAATAAAAACTAACCTTTTTGTTTACAAGTAACTTACATGTAATGTAATGAAACTTATTTGAAGAGTACATTGTAGTTATTTTATTAAATTTTTGTAGCTAATTAAATGCTTGCTTCAGTGTCAAATTTTGACGATACCAGTTGATAATTAAAATTTATTATAACAAATTTTGTTATTTTAAGCTCATAAAAATGTGAAAGCAGTCTGGATGCATGCTGGTCTTCTTAGCACCCAAGAAGCCATTTGGGAAGGTATACCAATGATTGTAACGCCTTTCTTTATGGATCAAAAGTCTAATGCTGAAGTATTAGTGGCTAAAGGCGTTGGTATACGCTTAGACTTTAAAATTTTATCTACACAGTCCGTACTACATGCAATTGAAAAAATACTTTACAATAAAAGGTATTCTATTTGAGTGTAACAATTATTATTGAAAAAAATTAATGCACAATAAGTACAATTACTTTAAATAATATCTGCATTATGTAGAGATGCGCACGAGACGAGAAAAGTCTCGTTCTCGTCTCGATCTCGTCTCGAAATCGATTGTTAGAAACTAAAAATCAATTCAGAATTAAAAAAAAACTTTTGTTAGCGTAATTTATTTTGAACTCAAGAGAATTTATTTTTGGTTTGAAAAAATTTTTATTTGTCGTTGAAAAAAGGCTTAGAATTGGGAACATAGAAACGACTTAGTTTTGATCATTTAAGAAGTTTTTACAACAAAAATGGTATGGAAAAAAATTCATTTCATAATTCCGGAATTTAAAAGAAATTTTTTTTGGATTCTCAATGTTATTTGGATAATTTCATACAAAAAATTTTTATGAAAATAATATGAAAATATGTATTATAGAATTTTATTTTTTGTCTTTCCATCTTTATTTTTAGTCAAGTCATGCTGTAAGTTTGTATTATATTAATAACATTTTTCGTACAGCTATACAAGAAATATGAAACGATTATCCAGTGAATTCCGGGACCGGCCAATACCACCATTAGATTTAGCTGTTTGGAGTATTGAATACACCGCTCGTCATCCAAATGGAAGTTTAGCAACGCTACTTAGATCTCAGAGCTGGATGGTACAAAATCAAATCGATGTCTACGCAGTTTTGTTCCTTATTTTCTTCATAATATTGTTGAGTGTATACTTTTTAACAAGAAAATTAATTAATTTTTGCTATAATTATACATATATTGTATTTAAGTTGCGCAAAAGCAAACAAGCTTAAACTGTCCCACACAGCACAGAAAGATTGCAGGAAGATTGCAGAAATGTTACATTGCAAGATTGCAATATTGCAGCAACGTTGTGCAACATTGCTACAACGTTTCTAGAGGATTGCAGTAACGTTGAAATGTCCGCTCTCAGAAAGATTGCCCATACAGCACGAAAATATTGCAGCAACATTGCAGAGATATTGTTTTGAAAGATTGCATTATTGCAGCAAAATTGCGAACTGTTGCTGCAATATTGTAACAACATTGCAGCAACATTAGAATGTCCGCCTTCAGCAATATTTCAATGCAACAATGCAGCAATATTGCAATGCAACTACGCAGCAATATGAAAAGCCAAGACTGCAGCAATATTGCAATGTAATAATGTAGCCACAATGCAATAAAATGCAATACAACGTTGCACGTATGTATACAGGGTGATAGGAAACAATCCTGGGTCCTTGAAAAGACATAATCCTGACGAGATTCTAA
>NW_011965854.1:0-8578 GCF_000949405.1 Vollenhovia emeryi
GAAGCCATGTGCAAATTTCTATTTTTCATAGGTAGCGGCTCGTTTAGCTGCTATGCTTGATATAAAGTTACTTGCAAAGCTAGCCTCTTTGGATTCATCTACTTCTTTGTCTAAAGAAAATTTTAAGTCACTCCTTTTTCCTCACAATAATGGTATATTTTTTTTTACATTACCTTTTAATGGACACTTGTTACAAGTTTATATGCCTCCAGATAAGAATACTTCTGTACAAGAAGTTATCCACAAAGATAATGTGCAGTTGGCATTGAATTCTGCCACGAAAGGAATTTCGTCGCTTGAGTGTGATATGTATGTCTAAAGCTGGTCCTTCAGGTCTTAGTGACCATTCCAACAAAACTAACAATAAGCTATCATCTGGACCATATCATACCAATGATAATACTGAAATATTTAAACTCGGTATACGTTATAAAGATATACGTGGTTGGTTGGAGGCTCGGCGGCTCGGGATGAGGTTCGGGCACGGCGGTTATATATTTTCGACACGACTCACTGCACTGCACAATGAACTTTATTTTACACTACTATAAGAGGTTCGAATGTACAGAGTACTTTACACTTGTTATACGACACGACTCTCCCTGACACGGTTCTTACTCCGGGCAGGTCTCGACACAGAGTCCGGCTTGCGATTCGCGCCGAAACCTTCCGGTCTTTCGCTGTCATGCCGATAGCGCGTGGCGACAGCGTGTAGCCCTGCGCGTACCTTTCGCGCCGTCCGTCGGTTGGTACTCAGGGGCGTTTACGTGCCTGATTTTTAGTGGCCCTTTCAGCTCGGCCATACTGACTTTTAGCTTTGCCTCAAAGCTACGGTTAACAGCTGATTGGTAAGTATTTATCCTTTATTATCAACTTAGCTTATATATTATTATCTTAACTTTATTATTAACTTAACTATATTATCAACTTAACTGTATTATCAACTTAACTATATTATCTCCTTAACCTAACTTACGCCTATTCGGGACCATCTGTCCCTTCGGTTTCTTTTTCTTTTACATTTGTTATGTCGTCCGGTACTTGAAGCGGCTTAATCCAGGGTTTTAATTTATCCGAACACAAAATTGTGTCTAGTGGTTTGGGCCCGTGGTTAAATCCAGGTATGTCCTGTACTACGTAGCGTTCGCTTCCTAAAGCTTTTGCTATACGGTATGGCCCTTTATAACTTGGTTTTAATTTTGAATTTTCCCCTGGCTTAACCCTTGTGTTCCGTATTAATACAAAGTCGTCTACCTTATATCTAGTGGGTTTACGGCTATGCTTATCTCTGTACTGCTTATTGTACTGTTTAATTATCTCATTCGCCCTTTCCGCTGTGTCTCTACTATTATTTCTTATTTTTTCCAGATCATTGTCTGTCTCCATCAACGCCTTGACGTACTGTTGCAGCGGAAAGTCCGAGTGATTTCGCTGTTCGTAGCCCAGCAAAAGTTTGGACGGGGTGGCTTAAATGCTTTTATGGTAGGTATTATTTATTACATATTGTAGTTTTCCTAAGCTGTCTCCCCAGTCGCCGGGGTCATTGATAAGTTTAACTAACGAGCTTTTTAAAAATCGATTTACTCGCTCCGCCATCCCGTTCGCCCACTGGGCGGCTACCGCTACTTGTCTATGTTTCACTCGGTGTTTCGCGACGAAGTTGGCAAATTCTGAGGAGGTAAAAGCAGTTCCTCTGTCGGAGATTATTTGTGATGCTTTCCCGAACATGTTAAATATTAATTCTATTGCCTCTACTGCCTCCTTTGTACCTGTTGATTTTGTCGCGAATAACCAGGTGTATCTTGTGTACGCGTCGATTATTACAAGAATATGTTTATAACCTTCTTTATTTTCTTTCAGGGGTCCGAAGTGATCTATATGGATAGCTTCCATCGGCAGCTTCGGAGTGGTTCCAGGCTGCGTTTCGCCCTCGAACCGATTCGGTGCGCTATTCGCCATTATACAGGTAACGCAATTTTCTATATATTCATGTATACGTTTATTCATTTTGGGGAACCAGTAATTTTCTTTAATTCCCCGTAGGGTTTTCTCTGCGCCGCAGTGTGCTACGTCGTCGTGGTGTGCCCTGATTATGCTCAGTACCATGGATTCAGGTATTACAAACTTAACTTCCTCGCCTTCCTTTCTATATACTAGACCGTCTATAATTGTAAATTTATCGCTTTCTGTATATTCTAATTCGGTGCTTATTTTACAGATTTTTTCGTCGGCTAACTGGCGAAACTCTAATTCCTGTTCCAGTGGTAGCTGGTTTACGTAACTGATGCTACGGCTTAACGCGTCGACATGTGTCATTCGGGTACCGGGTCGGTGAGTTATTTTGAAGTTATATATTTGTAACGCGAGTGTCCAGCGGGCAATTCTGGGATTTATGTTCGCTTTATTAACCGCGTACACTAAGGCATTGCAGTCTGTAACGATATTAAAATTTTTCCCGTATAGATAAACGTGAAATCTCTCGACCGCGCGCACTATGGCGAGCATCTCTAGCTCGTAGCTATGATAATTTGATTCCGCTTTATTTGTCGTTCGACTGAAATAGGCTACCGGGCCCCAAGTTTTTCCCTTTTCCCTTTGTAGCAGAATTGCTCCGAATCCCGATCGGCAGGCGTCGGTATGTAATTCTGTTTCTATCGCGGGGTCGTATAGGCGTAACACTGGCGGTGCCGTTAGCTCGCGCTTTAGCGTGTTAAATGCGGCTACACATGTTTCATCGAAATGAAACGCGACGTCTTTTTTCAATAGGTTTTGCAACGGTTTTGCCTTCATCGCGAAATCCTTTATAAATTTACGAAAGTAACCGGCTAGTCCTATGAACCGTTGGACTTCTTGTACTGTTTCCGGTTTTTTGTAATTCTCTACCGCGGTGGTGTGTCTCGAACTTAGAGAAATGCCCTCGTCCGAAATTAAATATCCCAAAAACTCGATACGCTTTCTGAGGAATTCACATTTTTCATAATTTAGTTCGAAACCGTACTCCCGCAATTTCCCGAGTGTTTCTTTGAGAATTTCTAAGTTCTCGTCTACCGTTTCGGTAGCGATAAAGAGGTCGTCGATGAAAACAATGATTTGATTGCGTCTTATTAGCGGATTGAGTATCTGTATGATCCGTTTTTGAAACTCAGCCGGCGCTTCACTATATCCGAAGGGCAATTTCTTAAACTCGTATTGTCCGTCGGGCGTAGCGAAGGAAAAGTATTTTGTCGACTCGGGATGTACATTTATCTGGTGGAATCCGTCCTTTAGATCTAATAACGAGAAGACTTTCTTTTTCCCGAGTTTCGCGAGACAGTCTTCTATTATCGGAAACGGGTATTTTTGCTTATCCACTCTACTGTTGAGCGGGCGTAAATCTACACACAATCTAATTTTGCCGTTTCTTTTCCTCACGGGGACGATTCTAGCGCAATACGGTGATATGCTAGTCTGGATTATACCGCGGGCTAGCAAATCATCGGTGATTGCTCGGATTTGCAGTCTCTCTGCATGCGCAAGTCGCCTGGGCGCGTATGCGTAAATCGACGGATCGCGAAGGTGAACCTGTACCGCGTAGTCATCCTCTACAGGTACCATGTTCATGTTATTTACATCCAATATTATACGTTTCAACCGTTCCTTGTCTGTTTCGGCAAAATCTATTTGACTTCTATCTATTATTTGTTCCAGAGATTTCTCCGACTCGTCGTCCTCGACTACCAATGGCAAGTGTGTAAATAAGTTTACACTTTCCGAAGGTTCTTCTGAAGCCGGATTATATACTAAGGTGAGTCCTTCTTTTTTCAAAAAGTCACGACCGAGGATGAAGTCACCTTCAAAGATATTTTCGTTTAGGATATGTAGATCCGTTTGTAGATTAACGTTGTCGATTTTGTCGATTTGAAATTTGACTCGAACTTTGCCTATTAGCTCTATGGGACGATTACTTAAATTTCTTAATTTACTCGTAACCGGAAATATCTCTGGAGCAGAGGGTTCTAGGTACATTTCGTATACTTTTCTTGTTACAAACGATACGGGGCTTCCCGTGTCAATTAACGCGGCGAAGTTACATTTCTTGTTATTAAGCGCGATTATATTTACAATAGGAGTTTCTAAAGTTACTTTCCTTGGTTGCAGGTCCGTCTCCACCGTGGCTACCGTACCGTCCGTCTCCGGCTCGATGGTCACGCTGGTTGCCGTCGAAGCTGCTCGGGTCGCCGCTGCAGGTGTGGCTGCGCTGCTCGGCTTCCGTTGGAGTGTCGGGCAATCGTATTGTCGATGTCCGGGCTTTTTACAATAAAAGCATACGACCGTATTCCTGCAGGTCTTGTGGTTGTGCCCCTTCTTCCCGCAGTTCCTGCATGTGTCGCCTGCTCCTTTATTCGTCTGACTGCCGAGCGTCGCCGGTTTTGCTGATCCGTCCCGTTCGTTGACTCCTTCCGTGATGTGCCTCATTCTCTCGATGAAGCCGTCGATAGTGTCTGCCGGTACTGACAGCACGGTGGCTCTGAGCGAGCTTATCGAGATTCCTCCGATTAGGAGGTGGATCGCGTCTTCCGTCGGTAGATCTAACGCGTGGATCAGCGTCAGCTTTTCTATTGCGTATTCGTCGAAAGATTCCTTTTGATGGAGCCATTTCCTGGCTTCCACCTTTCGGATGGCTCGGTAGAATGGAATCTTTCGGTCGAATACCTTGCCTAGTTCGGTCCTTAGGCTCGTCCATGATTCCAGCACGGATCCCGCCTGCATCTCGTACCTTTTTCGCCGCCTTGGTGAGTCGACTTGAGGCAGCGAGTAACACTACCCCCTCACCGGCGCCGTGTATTTCGGCCACTTTGTCCACCCGCTTTATCCAGGATTTTATGCTCTCCTGTTCTGCGCCCGCGAACTCCGGGATTTGCGACGCTATCCACTGTATGGAGATCCCCGCCGAAAGGCCGCTTGCGTTGCCGCTCACGTTCGATCCTCCTGGCGAGTGCGGAAGCGTCGTCTCGGGAGGGCTCGTTCGTCTGGGCGCGTCTCTTGTATCCTGCTCCGTTGCCTGCCTTGGCTGGAGCAGCTGGATCATCTGCTCGAACTGCTGCTGCTGCTGGAGCATCGACTGCATCTGGAGGGCTTGTGCCTCCTGTTGCTGGCGTAGCATGCCGGTCACGGTGCTGAGCACCACCTGAAGCATCTCTCCTGTCGCTTGTCCTTCCGTCTGCGCCGCGGATGCGGTTCCTTCATCCGTTCCTTTGGCGCCTTCCGTCGCTCCGGCCCTGGGGTCGCCGGACTTTGCGTCCTTCTCATCGTATGTCACGATGCCTTCGACTAAGGCGTTTTTGTCGCCTGTGGTATGGAGGCCTCGGTTTTCGGCTTCTTCGCGAAGCTGCTCCATCGTTAGCGCCTCCAGGCGCTCGCGCTCCGCTTTCCTTTGGAGCTTCGTCCGCATTCTCCTATCACGTGGCCGTTGCATGCTCTCGCTTGCCGGCCTCGTCTTTGTCTTGGGCTGCGAATCCCGGATATGTATCCCAGAATATCCTCGATAATCTGGATACTCCCGGTGGATTCCGTTCGTAATCCCACTTCTGAGATGAAATATTTAAACTCGGTATACGTTATAAAGATATACGTGGTTGGTTGGAGGCTCGGCGGCTCGGGATGAGGTTCGGGCACGGCGGTTATATATTTTCGACACGACTCACTGCACTGCACAATGAACTTTATTTTACACTACTATAAGAGGTTCGAATGTACAGAGTACTTTACACTTGTTATACGACACGACTCTCCCTGACACGGTTCTTACTCCGGGCAGGTCTCGACACAGAGTCCGGCTTGCGATTCGCGCCGAAACCTTCCGGTCTTTCGCTGTCATGCCGATAGCGCGTGGCGACAGCGTGTAGCCCTGCGCGTACCTTCCGCGCCGTCCGTCGGTTGGTACTCAGGGGCGTTTACGTGCCTGATTTTTAGTGGCCCTTTCAATACTTTGGAGGTTATAAAATCAGATGGAGAGACAACCCTAGAAACTGTAAATAACATTTCAGCTGGAACTGGATTGAAAGAACAGACTGAAAGTAGTGTAGTTGTGGTGCAGAAAAGCCAGACCAAGAACTCTAACTCAATGTTTTGTGCGGATAAAAACAAGGTGAGATTGAAATCTAATTGAAAATTTCTTATCTGTTATAATTGCAAGTATACTTTATATTTCTTTTCTCAAAGGGAATCCTAATCGGTGATGAAGTATACTGTACGGCAAAGTTGTACACGATTGCAGAGGAATCAAACTCTGCTACTAAGACAGTCAGATGTCTATTAGAGGGCGTGTTTACATTGGAATCGCTTCTTCTATGTACTGTGTCTGGTCTTCCACCAAGAGGCAAGGGTCGTCAAGCTTATGCAAACCCAAGCTCTATCAAGAAGTTTTTAAATCCTGCTGGAGTAGATGCGATTATTAGTAAGTTAAAAATATGTTAGTTTTATTTAATTACAATGATGAATAACACGGACTTCATAATTGCTTATAAATTCTCTCAATTTTCTAGATAAGGCTCTTGAATGGCAGAAATCCAAACATTGGCGCCCTAAAAAGGATTCCACCCAATTACCGCGCCGGGGCCTTGTTGGGAGACCCCGTGGTGTCTGGCGTCAGGCGCCTGAGGGAGGCGACTAGCGCCCGGTGCAGCGGCTGGCGCTGGAAGGAGCGGCTGGCGCTCCGGTGAAGCGGTTGACGCTTGCCGGAAGGCGACTGGCGCCTGAAGGAGCGGCTGGCGCTCAAGAGGAGTAGCGGGTGCCCTGGCGAAACGGCTGGCGCTTCCCGGAGGGCGACTGGCGCCCGTAGGAGCGGCTAGCGCTCGACGGAAGGCGGTTGACGCCTGATGAAGCGACTGGCGCTTCCCGGTGGGCGACTGGCGCCGTAGGAGCGGCTAGCGCTCGAAGGAAGGCGGTGGACGCCTGATGAAGCGGCTGGCGCTTCCCGGTGGGCGACTGGCGCCGTAGGAGCGGCTAGCGCTCGAAGGAAGGCGGTTGACGCCTGGTGAAGCGGCTGGCGCTCGGAGGTCTTCTTCGCTGGCGACTGGCGCTTCTTGCGTTGGGCGTCTTGCGCTCTCGTAGGATGTCCTTGGGCGACTGGCGTTCGGAGGCTCCTCCTTCGGCGACTCGCGCCGGAAAATCTGATTAAAAATTCGCTGCGGGGGTCCTGCTTTTATCCTAGTGTTGACCAAATCTTGATTGCAGGTTCGTCGCCCACGCGCCTCGCCACCTATCGGTAGCGCCGCGAACTACCGTATTCCGCGGCGTGCAGGCGCGTGCCTTACGGCGCGGCGCCCTGTGGCTGCCGTAGGCCGCCACAGCTGCGCGTATGGTAAACATCACAGGTTACCTTTCGGAGATAGGATTGAGCGTGCAGAGGCACCAAGGGAATTAATACACTCCGATGTATGCGGTCAATTGAATGTCGAGTCACTTGGAAAAAATAAGTACTATGTTCTCTTTAAGGATGACTATAGCGGATATAGGTCGATTTATTTTTTGCGTAATAAGTCAGATGTACAACGAAAGCTCGAAAATTTCTGTAATGAGACAAAAACGCGTTTCGGAGAAAATATTAAAGAATTGCGTACCGACGGAGGCAAAGAATACGTAAATAAAGGAGTCCGCGATTTTATTGAGAAATCGGGTATCAGACACACGGTTACCGTTTCATATACGCCCGAACAAAATGGAACGGCCGAACGCGAAAATCGTATTGTGGTAGAAGCGGCACGCTCAATGTTATTTTCGAGACCCGATCTACCTCGTTTTTTGTGGGCTGAAGCGATTAACTGTGCTGTACACGTATTAAATAGAACAGGACCGACTAAGATAGATAATAAAACTCCGTATGAATTATGGTACGGCAAGAAAGCGAATGCAGATCACTTTAAGGTTTTTGGTACAGAATGCTTTGTACATATCCCCAAAGAAAAAAGACAGAAATTAGACAAAAAAGCGTATAAGGGATACTTTGTGGGATATAATCAGGATGTGCCCGGTTATAGAGTATGGATTCCAGATTTACGTGATGTAGTAACTAGTCGAGACGTTTTGTTTAAGGATGAAGAAGTGTGTAAAACTAAAGTCAAGTTAGAACTCAAAAGCAAACAGAATAGCGGATCTCAAATATGTAATAGCGATACAGAATGTCATAGTGATGTCCGAAAATGAGCAAAGTTTTCAGCCTTGCGATGAAGAGCGAGAAGAAAACGAGAGTCATGAACAAAGCTTGAGCGATAGAAAACTGCGGGACCGATCAAAAATTAAACGAACGAATTTTTACGGTAATCCCGTTGCTTTCTTAGCCAATGCCGAACCGATAAATTATACGGAAGTGATGAATTCACAGGACGCGAGAAATTGGAAAATTGTTATGAATGAAAAAGTAAAGTCAGTAATAGAAAATGAGACATATACAGGGTGTATCATTTTAAGTGATGCAGCTAAATATTTCTTAAAATAAAAGAGATAGGAAAAATGTTTTAAACAATAGTTTTATGGTTCCAAGGGAGGCAGAAGTTGGCTATGTCAGTTTAATTGTAGGTGGCGCCACTTTCGAGATTTC
>NW_011965855.1:0-2824 GCF_000949405.1 Vollenhovia emeryi
GGCGTTTTTATTGGAAATCATTTAGTAGAACCAAAAAACTTTAACTGCCCAATAAGCATTATAAACACGAATGAAGAAGAGGTAAAAATACAACTACCACTAGTGATCATAGACAACATAGTGGATAGTTCACGCGATGACGCGAACGAAGAATGCGTAAATTCCGCTATAACCGAGGAACATAGGGAAGATCAGATTTCCCTCCCGCGCGAAGACCGCATAACTAAGCTACTACGCCTAAAACACCTAAATAAAGAAGAAAAAGAAACCTTGACAAAAATATGCGAAGAGTACGCAGATATCTTCCACCTGGAAGGAGATACGCTGACGCACACCACTCGCGTAGAGCACGAGATAATAACACAAGTAAACTCGCCAAGCATAAACGTAAGACCCTACCGACTCCCAGAAAAGCATAAGGCCGAAGTAAATCGCCAGATCACAGAGATGATGCAACAAGAAATTATCCAACCGAGTACGAGCCAATGGAACGCACCCCTCTTTTGTTAGTAGTACCGAAGAAAGCTGACGCATCCGGAAGACCGAAGCTGCGAATTGTAATAGATTTCCGTAAATTAAATGACCTAACGATAGGAGATTCCTTTCCTCTTCCGAATATCACGGACATACTAGACCAACTAGGCAATGCGAAATATTTCTCCACCCTAGACCTAGCGTCAGGCTATCATCAAATACCCATGGCCGAACGGGATAAATGCAAGACCGCATTTTCCACACCTTATGGACATTATGAATTTAACCGCATGCCATTCGGATTAAAGAACGCGCCAGCAACTTTCCAACGCCTGATGAACAATATTCTGATGGGGCTACAAGGATTAAAATGCTTAGTCTACCTAGACGACATAGTGATCTACGGCCCGAGTCTACACGAGCACAATAAAAGACTCGTGCAAGTATTCAATCGCTTACGCGAAAGTAACTTGAAACTGCAACCTGACAAGTGTGAGTTCCTCCGGAAGGAAGTGATATACCTAGGACATATTATCACTAAGGACGGGATCTCGCCCGACCCAGCGAAATTAGACGCAGTAAAATCTTTCCCAGCACCTAACAAAGTTAAGGATATTCAATCCTTTATAGGCCTAGCGGGATATTACAGAAAATTCATGAAAGACTTCTCCAAAATTGCCAAACCTCTAACTAAACTAACAAAGAAAGGAGAAAAGTTTGAGTGGACGACTGCACAGCAAAATGCATTTGATAGCCTAAAACTCGCGCTGACAACAGCCCCTGTACTAAAATACCCGGACTTCAGCGACGAGTTCATCGTCACGACCGACGCGTCAGATTACGCCATCGGCGCAATCCTATCTCAAGGCACGGTAGGTCAAGACCGACCCATCGCCTACGCCAGCCGCGTATTATCGCGAGCCGAGCAAAACTACAACACTACCGAAAAGGAATTGTTAGCCATCGTATGGGCAGTCAAACATTTCCGACCGTACGTGTATGGCACAAAGTTTAAAATAATCACAGACCATAAACCACTGATATGGCTATTCAACGTAACCGACCCCGGTTCACGGAACCCTTTTATCACCATAAGCAATTTATATACCCTATGACAACGAGCGGAATTACCATTGGTTTTATAGGAATAATAATAGTATATATAATAATAAAGAAACTAAAAAACAAAAAGGGAAAAGTAACGAAGCCTGTTGTCATAGCAGAAAACTGCCCAGCCTAAGTGTAAAAATACAAATACATTACACCCATGTATCCGATAGAAATTAAGAACAAGCGTAAAAAGAAAGTTCGCCCCCTCACTTTCTTTCCATTAGGGGGGAAGGGTGTCATGAGTGCGATGCACCGCACATCAGACGACGACCTCGCACGCGGCAAGGTGTCAGATAATTCCTGCCGCATGCGACGAAAACGAATACCCGGTACAAAGTACGAAATCATCGAAGCCGCGCATACAGTTACTAAGGGAAAAACCGCTTACTAACCAATAAACGGCCTAACAACAGGGCCAAGCGCGGTTGGTATAAAATGGAATGGAAAGGAAGGAAGGCGGGCCATTGCTAAGTAAGACACACGAGTGTACGTATCTGTATCAAAGTTTTTTAATAAAATATATTGTCTAAAATAATGGCTTATGGCCTTTCATAAACCGCGAGTTGTATCAACGGCAACGATCCCAAAAGACTCCGTGCCCCGACCAAGCCGGCGGCACAACAATAGAGTATAAGAGTAATTAAATATTTTAATTGTCAAACTAACTGTTCTTTAATATGCTGAATTTCATGTGGCTGCGTAGGAAATTTAATCCATTCTCCCATAATTTGGTTCAACCCTTCGACTACTTGATGCAGAACTCATGGAGGATTGGCACATACATGATAAAAAGTCTTGGCCAATTCTCCTTTGATATGAGCCTGAAGCCATGAAGCTTAATGATGCTAAAACCTTAAGTATGATAAGATTATAATAAAGACACATCTGTGACACAATAAAAATAAAGGACAATAATAATGTTATAATATAGTAATAATGATTAGTACATATTTCTGTATATGTATAAGCACCGAAACCTTTCAATTTAATTTTACATATAATATATATAGTATACATACCATAATATTTACAATTAAATTACTCCTTATTTACATAGATATACAGGGTGTTACTTAAATAGCGCCCACTAATAGTATAGCGTTATTCCTGACTAAAAATTGAGTCGAAAAGTCCTGAACCATTTTTTTCTACAATGCTCAACAAAGCAGTACATATCGAGCTAATCCAATCGGCGTTGTCCTTTAGACGGAAGCACGTCAGTGAGCCGCGCGCCTGGTAC
>NW_011965855.1:4206-8581 GCF_000949405.1 Vollenhovia emeryi
AATTATTGATTAAATCTAAACTATTTGTAGTATCACATTGCGATTCATCTTGTATCATAATATTATCTTTTAAATTATAAATAACATCGTTTTTGGTCTTATCAACTATATCATCATAAAGTTCCAGTGCATCAGTAGTATTATCTCCAGTTTTGCTTGTTACTTTGTTATTACAGGACGTATCTAAATTTTCCGTTGTGTTATGGCCAGATTCATTTATTTCTATAATTATATTATTTAACTTTAATTCATCGATAATATCACTATCAATTTCATCTGTTATAATACTATTATTTAATTCTATATCTTTTAAAATATCACATTCAGCTTCGCTTATCGCCATAGTACTATTGTTTTCTCCTAAACACTCATCAATTGCACTTTCAGCCTCATCACTTTCATCAGTCTTATTAGTTTTTCCATGTTACTCGCAACGCATGTATCCATCACTAACTGTAAATTATTATTATCAACAGGATTCAAACTATTTCTATATTCTTTCAGTAATTGATAAAGAATTAAAAATTCTTTTGACTTATTTTTACTATTGACTAAATCAGGAGAGAATAATTCTAATTCTTTTAATAAATCTTCTCCCACAACTTTGGTATAGGTTTCAAACGTTACTGTTGCAGTAGCTAGATGGACGATTGATAACATTATTTTCAGAGTTTTTAGTCATAGCACCAAGACACTTCGAGTAATCTACAGCATTTGGATCCCAAGGATATAATCCGCAAGCTTTAAAACCGTTTTTGACAGCATCTCCATTCAGTAAAAACTTGTCCAGTGCATTTTTTAAAAGTGGAGCCATTCTATCCAATGTTAATAATTGTGTAGGGTTTTGTTGTCTCCATTCTAATACACTCTTTTTCCACATACTTTTCATAGGTTTAAATACTGAAACGTCAGCTGGTTGTAACATCCTTGTTGAATTAGGATAAAGACAAATGAGAATTATTTCTAATTCTCTACAAAGGTTGCTGACTTCTAAAGTGACATGACTGCTATGACCATCAACAAATAAAATAACAGGCAATGTTATTTTTTCTTTTAAGAGATAAGGATGGAAAATATTTTTCAAATATTCACAGAACAATTCTGCGTTCATCCAGCCACTCGGTGTTACACCGATTCCCCAATCATCAGGTACAGATTTTCCAATCACAGAAGGTAGTTTTTTATAAGGAAACACAACGGTTGGTGGAGTTGTTACTCCACTTGCACTGAATGTAAATAGTACGGTTAAATTTAATTTAGCATTGCCGTTATCAATTTCATAAACATTTTGTGTTCCACGTGGGGCTATTACGTTTTTCATTTTTGGACATACCATAAAAGAAGTCTCATCGCCATTGAAAACACGAGTTGGATCTTCCAATATGTGTAAATAATTATTTTCTGATAAATAACCGTGTATTTCATTGAACCAATTTCTAATATCGTTTTCACTTACACAAGAGCTGGCATTAGTAACCCCTTCCGGGAATCTTTCAGTAACACTGAGAAAAAACTTTTGTTAACAGAACAAGACACCAGTATTTGCAACAAATTTCATTTGTAGATATAGTGACAGCAAATAACACCGTAGTGGAAGCAAATGTGATTTGCAACTTTTGATTTGCTTTCGTCACAATTAAGAAAACCCTTTCGTAATGGAGACAAATGCTGCTGATATGTTGATGCTAACAAATTATTTGTAACATTGTACTGAATCTTATTTGCTTTGATAGCAATATTGATTAGTTTAGCAAAGACTGCAAATAATGTTTCAGTAAATTAGTTGTTCTGTTAACAAATAAATGTTTCTTTTGTACGTATTGGGTAAAAAATAACAATACATTATTGTTCTATTAAAATTAAGTATATTTGTACATACATAAATGATACAATACACATAAATGATACAAAACACATAACATACAAATTTTTTTTACTATACCTAATAAAATTTTTTTAAATGCTGTAATTGAGCACAACATACTTTTCTCCATTAGCCATAGTATATGCATACAATGGATATGAATCAAGCAAATCACTTATCTTAATGCATATCCAATCTTTTGTGGGTTCAACTTCATAACCTTTTTTTTTTGGTAACCCGGGGGAATCCTCATGGACCGACCCCTCGCCCCGCTGGGACGGGTCGAGGGGGTGTGTGGGACTCACCCTCCCTGTGCCCCGGGCAATTGCCGACCCGGGGCCAGAGTGCAACGGAGGGTGCCTACCGCACTAAACCCACCGGGGGTGGACTTCTCTGCGCTTAGTTGGGGGATATCGGGAATGCCATCGCAGATCTACCGAATATCCCCCGCGCCGCGCGTAGCTATCGCGCACCTCTAGGCCTTTTTGGACAGGCCAAACCCTAGTAAGGGCCTTCAACGTGTCGTGGGCCATCTTCCCACGCTGCGGCGGGGGTGCCACCCGGCCACCCGCCGCACCCCCGTTGGTGTTGGGGGCGGGGTGAGCCACAGTTCCCAGCTGTGCCCACCCCCAGGGTCTGTCAGACCCTCGCCTCTCCCCTTTTAGGACGCCTCTTACGCCAGGCAGGGGGTACCTCGGGCCTATTCTTCCAGCGGGACCCGTACGCCTTAGAGGACCTTAACGGTCCAAGGACCTTAACGGTCCTACACTCCTACTTCAAAGTTGGCTCTCATCTGGCTTATGGTGATAGCCGTCCCCTCTATTGTTCCGAATCCGCCGGACGCTGTTGCGCCGGTTCCTCCCTTGTTCCTTCGAAGGTAGAGGGTAAGGGTTCGCTCAGAGAGTTTCCCTTTTCCCCTACCACGGCCGCGTATGCGCAGCTCTACCGCGCCTCCTGCGTCCACGCCATGGTCCTCCGTTTCCCCTAGCTTGCGCGTCCGGGGGTTCCGCCTCCCCCCTCCTTATGCGCTCATCCTCCTCCTTTTTGCGCATGACCTGCTCGCAAAAAGTCGAGAATGCCTCCCATGCTGCTTCCCTTTCCACAGCTGCGCCTATTATCGACGTGAGTGATAGGTCCACTCCTACCTCTTCTATCATGGCCCGACGTTGAACCCTCCACGCTGGGCAGACCTCCAACGTATGCTGCGCCGTGTCCAACACCTCATCAACTTCATAACCTAACACATGTTCAGACAACCCGATATTTAAAAGTACAGTGCAAATAAGAAGTGGGCAAACATCATGATCATTCACAATGATATTGACCACTTCTCCAAACAGTGGACATAAATCCTGAGCACCTATTGCTACAACCATTCCTAACTTATAGGTAGTTCCCTTATAGTCAATCCATTTAAAAGTCATGCAATCAGTATCTCTGAGTTCACGTGGAACAGCCTGAATAAATGGTAACATGTTATGTAATGTTATAATGTGACCTGGACCAGTTTGCATGTCAGGTATTAAACCTTCTTTTGATAAAAATCGATAACACATACCCATCTGGTGTTTTATAGCAAGCGAATGAGCTATATTCAAACGAGACATATTAGCTGCAGCAGCTTGGGTAAAATCTCTATGCTTGGCTTTATTTTGAATGGTCGACAAGTGAGAAGTTGGGCCACTTTGTTCAATAATTCTCGGGTAGTGAGTAAGAATATGCATTTTTGGAGTTAAATTTTCTCCCGTTAAAGAAATAAAAAGTTCGTGATGCTCTTGTATTAAAATTTTTAAACGAGAAATAGAACCTTTTGACAACCTTTTTGCAAGTATGATATCAAGTATTTGACGCATTAGTAAATAAAGTTGCCAGTATGGGTTATCCTCGTAAACTAAATCGCCCACAATGACTCCAAAAAGTCTTACAAAACACAATATTTCCGAGCCAGTCATTTTTAATTTTTTTTTCTTTAGATGGTCGGTAGATATACATGGCGGTTTATTTGATGACTGTTTTGGTCCATAATCAAACATAAGCATCCTATTGTTCAAAAACTCAAGATAAAAAAATTTGTACTTGCCATCAATGAGATTTCTTAAAATGTGAATCATATCAACATTGCACAAGCCCTCTCGACCATCATGCAACTCATCTACGCTATAATTTTCAGTCATATGATAAGAAAGTATATCGTGAAAAACACATTCCTCTTTTAAACCTGTTTCAGAAACATTGTGCAATTGAATATCATTATTATAATTTAAGAAATTTCTCAAAAGGGTAGGATCCTCTATTACTGCTTTCTGTGTGTCCTTTTTATGCATTTTGCAAAATCTGCAGAAAAAGTTAGCAGAAAAGGATTCTACCAAACCAAGTAATTCATTTAATCCTAAGTTGTCTCCTGTTATTAGCCCGAGAACAAAATAAATCCGTTTTAATCCTTGGCTACTTTGGAACAAAATACCTTCACTTTCTAATGATTTTAATATTTTAATGAGAGGGGAAAATGTT
>NW_011965856.1:0-8582 GCF_000949405.1 Vollenhovia emeryi
GGAAAACGGAAAAATACGTGTTTCCTATTTTTGAAGGAGCTATCGAATGATACCAAAATTGACCCCCCACCCCCACCCCTGTGGGTGGGGCGGGGGACAACTTTAAAATCTAAAATGGGAACCCCCACTTTTTATAACAGATTCGCATTCCACGTTAAAAAGTACGTAAGTTTTGTCTGAAACATTTTTTTATTTGCCTAATACTTTTTGAGATATTCAAGAGAAAATTTATAACTTTTTCAATGTTTAGCTTATGATATCTCGTTAACTATTTGTCAGAGGGAAAAGTAGTACAGGACCTTTTTACCTGATTTGATCTCAGGAATATGCTGTTGCAATAGTGTTCCAATTATGGAAAATTTTTGTGTATTGTACCATCTACCATTTACATACAGTTGTCGGATGGTACGAGGGGATGGCCGCGGGGCGGAAGAGAAATCACTTGAACACTGATTCTAGTTTTAAGTATAAGATATATTTCTAGAACCGAAACTCAAAGGAACTCTCAGGATTCGGCACGTCTGACCGGTATCCTGTCGCGAAGGAGAGTCCGCGAACGTGCGCTCGACGGAGCGCTCCGGCCGTCGCCGATTCTCCCGTAATTCGGTAATTCGTTAATAAGCATGCGCGAGTTACGCCGGTTTCGCAGGGCCGCACCGGTTGCCGTGAGCTGGCGCGCCTTGTGGGCAAATCTATAATCTAAAATATATATCGGGCGTCTTTCAACTCGGCCGTCCTGGCCCTTAACTTCGTCTCGAAGTTACGTAACATTCAGCAGACTTAACAGTGTTAACAGGGTGCCTATCTCTCTAGGCGTACAAAACAGGTAAGTACAATTCTAAGTACATTAACATTTTTTTCAGCAGTATATACATGATCTTAATCTAACGCAATTGTTTCTTATGTCTAATTATACTTAATTATAAACGCTAACTTTATTTATGGTAGGAACAACTTTTCTTTATTCGCTCTAGTTTTCACTATTTACAGGTGTGCTCAACTTAATCCATGGTTTGAGCTTATCACAGGATAGGATTGTGTTCAGTGGTTTCTGCGTGAGATTAAAGCCAGGTATGTCCTTAATTACATAACGATTATTTCCTAGACTTTTGTCTACATAATACGGTCCTTTATACTGTGGCTTTAATTTCGCACTAATCCCTGGTTTATTTCTTAGGTTGCGCACTAACACATAATCACCTTCGTTGTACACGGTAGGTTTTTTACTGTGTTCGTCTCTGTATTTTTTGTTATAGTTTCTAATTTTCTCAGTAGCTTCTACTGCTATCGTACCGTGATTAACTCTTTCTTCTTGCAGGTTTGTATCTACGTCCGCGAGGATTTTCGTGTACTGTATGAGAGGAAAATCCTGGTGGTTGCGCTGGTCGAAACCAAGCAAGAGTTTCGATGGACTAGCTTTTACAACGGAATGGTATTATTCAATATATATTGTATCTTATCTAGATTTTGCTTCCAGTCGGCGGGTTCGTTCAAAATTTTAGTTAAAGAACTTTTCATGAAACGGTTTACGCGTTCCGCGAGCCCATTAGCCCAGGGGGCGGCAACCGCGACTTTACGATGTGTTATATTAAAATCTTTCGTGAACTCCGAGAATTCCTTCGAGGAAAAAGCCGTGCCTCTATCCGTGACTATACGGGTTGGCTTTCCGAAAGTGTAACTTATTTGATTCAACGCTTTTATAACCTCTTTAGAGCCGGCTGACTTGGTTGCAAAAAGCCATGTGAAACGCGTGAATGCGTCTATGACAACTAATATATGTTTGTAACCGTCCTCGGTTTCTTGCAGAGGACCGAAATGATCGAGATGCAGCGTATCCAGTGGAATCTCTGGTAGTGGGTACAGCTGCGTCTCGGCTTCCCGACTATGTGGGGACGCATTGGACATTAGACAGGTAAAACAATTTTCAATATAATCATAAACTTTTTTACGCATAGATGGGAACCAAAAGTTTTGTTTAATTCCTTTTAACGTCTTCTCCGCGCCGCGCGCCGCAGTGTGCCATTTGATCATGGTGAACTTTGAGCAGACTCGGCACCATAGAATCTGGTACTACAAATTTCTTTTGGTTTTCATCCAGCCGATATACTAAACCATCAATTAACGCAAATTTATCGTTTTCTTCTATTTCTAACTTATTACTTAATTCTATTATCTTAGCATCACTGAGCTGCCGAAACTCGAGCTCGCGTTCTAGCGGGAGCTCAGTGACGTACGCGACGCTCCGGCTTAGGGCGTCGACGTGCGCCATACGTTTGCCAGGGCGGTGCAGCACTTTGAACGAGTAATTTTGTAAGGTGAGTGTCCACCTCGCTATCCGAGGGTTTAAATTTGCTTTGTTGATTGCGTAGACGAGCGCGTTGCAATCCGTAATTATCGTGAACGTCAAACCATACAAATATAAATGAAAACGCTCGACAGCGCGTACTATTGCCAACATTTCCAGCTCGTAGCTGTGATACTTTGATTCTGCCTGGTTTGTCGCTCGGCTGAAAAATGCAACGGGCGCCCATGACTTGTCTTTCTGTTTTTGTAAAAGCACTGCACCTAAACCTAAACTACAAGCGTCGGTATGTAGTTCTGTATCCGCGGACGGGTCGTACAGACGAAGCACTGGAAAAGCTGATAGCTCGGACTTTAACAATTTTCTTAACAATTTGTTTAACGGATGTACTTTTACACCGTAATCTTTTATGAATTTACGGAAATAGTTGGTCAATCCCAGAAACCGTTGTACCTCGTGTATGTTCTGAGGACACTTGAAATTTTTAATGGCTTCGGTATGCCTGGGACTTAACGTGATTCCGTCTTCCGTTATAATATATCCGAGAAATTCTATCTTTCGTCTAAGAAAATGACATTTTTATAATTTAACTCAAACCCGTACTCTTTCAGCTTTATTAATACTTCCCGTAGCACCGCGAAATTCTCTTCTACCGATACCGTCGGGATAAGGATGTCGTCAATATAGACCATGACCTTATCTTGCCTTACAAGCGGGCTTAGTATTTGCAAAATTCTCTTTTGGAATTCAGCGGGAGCCTCGCTATATCCAAAAGGTAAACGTTTATATTCGAATTGCCCATCGGGCGTAGCGAAAGAAAAATACTTCGTGGAATTTTCATGAACCTTTATTTGATGGAAGCCGTCCCTCACATCGAGCAATGTGAAAACCTTCTTATTGCTCAATCGTGATAGACAGTCTTCGATCACCGGGAACGGGTACTTTTGTTTCGCTATTCTAGAATTAAGTGGCCTTAAATCCACGCAAAGACGTAAATCTCCCGATTTTTTCTTTACAGGAACTACTCGTGCGCAATAGGGGGATGTGCTGGGTTGGATAATTCCTCGAGCCAGCAGATCGTCCGTAATCTGTCGCACTTGCAGGCGTTCGACATGCGCAAACCGTCGGGGCGCGAAAGCGTAAGTCGATTCGTCTCTTAAATTTACATGTACCGTATAATCGTCTTCTATGGGTACGACTTCTCGAGCGTGTATGTTCAATACAAGTTTAATTAATTTTGACCTTTCCTCGTCGCCGAAGTCTATCTCAGTTTCGTTTATTATGGATTCCAGACTACTCTCTGCCGATTCCTCGTGAATACACAAAGGAAGAACAGTAAATAGATTCGTCCTGTCCTCGGTCTTGGAAGACGTTGGACTGTATACCAGGGTAAGTTTGTGTGCTAACAAAAACTCTCTACCTAAGATTAAGTCGGCATCGAAAGTGTTTGAAACTTTGAATCCAGAATAAATAGATCGACGTCGAAGGTTAAATTCTTCAGCAAGGACAAACCGATTTTCGTTTGAACTGATCCGTTAACGGCTAACTTTTCTGTTGTAGTTCGAGAGAAGGAGAAAGCACAGACAATAATGTTTGTACGGGAATTTATTCAATTCCTCAGGAACAGAAAACATTGACACCTTCGTCAGGAACAATACGCGTACGAAGTGACTGACGCAACGTAACGATACGCAACTAATCTTGACATTGTGACACACCACACGGTGAGAGAGCGCAGGGAGCGCTACAGTCGACTAGGTTTGACCAATCAAACCAGACCTATGCTTGTGCAGACAAAGATAGTAATCCACAATGAATCTTAAATTGTTATTTCCAACACTTCCCCTACAATTCAAGATTACTGATCTTTCAGCAAACTAAAAGATTATTAAATGATACAGCTCAAATACTGATTTACTGCATTCCAAGGAGAGATCTTAAATAGCAAAACTGATTTCGAGGAATCGGTTTCGTACAAATATCAGCCGCTTGTTCTCTACTACATACATGTACTACATTCAAGCAACCAATCATAACTTGATCATGCAAATAATGATAGCGCACGTCTATGTGTTTAGTTTTCTTATGAAACTCAGGATTTTTAGACAGTTTCATAGCACTCGCACTATCAATAAGTAGTATTGGCTCAGATTTTAAAGGAGCAATGTCCATGAACAACCTCTTCAGCCAAACCACTTCTTTTGCAGCTTCACACGCGGCCACATATTCAGCCTCAGTTGTCGAGAGACTAATACATTGCTGCTTATTACTTGCCCAAGTAATAGCGCCGCCATAATAGACACTTACCATACCGCTTACTGATTTACGCGTTTTCGGATCACTCGCGTAATCAGCATCACTGTACACATGAAGCACCTGGGGTTTTTCCTTTGCTGCGCTTGCTGAATAGCGAATTCCCATCGCCAATGATCCTCGCAGGTACCGCATGATCCTCTTGACTAAAGCCCAGTGCCTCTGCTCCGGCTTTTCCAGAAACTGCGATGCGTAGCTTACCGCAAAAGCGATGTCCGGCCGGGTGGCCACTGCCAAGTACATCAAGCAACCAATTGCTTCGCGATATGGTGCAGATGTCGGAAGAACCTCACCAGCATCCTTGAGATACTGATCAATGGGCGTTGACACAGGATTTGCTTCATCCATCTCGAAACGTCGGAGTACGGAGAGAGCATAACCCTGTTGATGTACCATGATGGACCCATCTTCTTCTTGAGAAATCTGAAGGTTTAAGAAGCAGCCAAACTTCTCAATGGTGATTTTAAAATGAGACTGCATTTTCTTCAGGAACACCTCGATGTCGCTTTGTCTTGTCGCTGCTACCAATCCGTCATCAACGTACAAAACCACCAATAGTTTATTACCGTTGACATTTCTGACGAACAAGCATGAATCTGCAATGCTCTCCGACAGATTAAGAGCTGACACAACTTCCTTGAAGCGCTGATTCCAACAGCGAGGTGATTGCTTCAGTCCATACAAGCTTCGTTTCAGCTTACACACTCGATTGCTGCCGTCTGAGAAGCCCTCGGGTTGCGTCATGTAGATATCTTCTGTCAAGTGTCCGTTGAGGAACGCCGTCTTTACGTCAAATTGAGCAAGATATAAGTGCTCGCTAGCAGCGACACTTAATACCGATCGGAGTGTACCACAGGGCTAAAAGTCTCCTGGAAATCCACTCCTGGCTTTTGGTTGAAACCGCGCACAACCAGTCTAGCTTTATATCTGCTCACTTCACCATTTGGATTCCTTTTGACCTTGTAGACCCAACGATTCGTGATGGCTCTACGGTTAGAGGGCAACGCCGTCAATTCCCAAGTGGAATTTTCTGCCAATGACTGAAGCTCGTCCTTCATTGCATCTTTCCACGACTCCCTGTCGATAGATCTCATCGCCTCTCCGTAACTTCTCGGCTCAAGTTCAGCAACGTGCATCTCAGCAACATAGCGTTCCGGTGGATGCAGAGTCGTCCTGTCTCGCAGACGTCGTTGATTGACGGGTGTAGGCTCAGGATGCATCTCCTGCTCTCCGATGACACTCCCTCGTGCGTCGTTCACATCGTCCTCCGACTTAGAATCAGCAATCACAGGATCTACTCGCATTGGGGCAACTGTTTCTAACTCAGGAGTTGATACAATCGCATCGATTTTCCTGCTTTCAGGCTCAAAAACAACACTCTTGCTCCGTACTATCGTTTTCCCACCTCGAATCCAGACTCTGTACCCGTCAATGTCATGAGAGTACCCGACGAAGACTCCTGGCTTGCTCTTTGCATCCCACTTGCGACGCTTTTCCTCCGGAACTTGCACGAAGCAGTTGGATCCGAACACGTGCAAATTCTGCAAAGACACAGACTTTCCAGTAAAGATCTCATAGGGTGCTTTCCCATCTTCTCCGGCAGGGCCTGATCGATTAAGAAGATAGACAGCAGTGTTTACTGCTTCAGCCCACAATGTCTTAGGCAATTTCTTAGCCAAAAGCATTGTGCGAGCAGATTCGACAACCGTACGATTCGAACGCTCCGCGCATCCGTTTTGTTCAGGTGAATAGGGATTTGTGATCACCAGCTGAACTCCGTTGGCTTTCAAAAGACTCCTCATCTTCTCGTTGTTGAACTCCAGTCCACCATCGCTCTGAAAAATACTTAATGGACGTCCGCATTGATTCTCAATAAATTTTAACAGCTCCTTGACTTCTTTCACAACCTCAGACTTTTCTTTTAGGAACTGGATGATGCGAAACTTCGAATAGTCACAGGTGAAACAAACAAAGTACTTAGAACCTCCCAACGACTGTTCCTCCATCGGCCCGCAAACATCAGCATGCATGATTTCACCAGCTCTGGTAGCTCGTTGAGTCCTGGGCTTGAAAGTGGCTCTTTGCTGCTTCCCCTCGACACAGGCTGTACAAAACGAATCATCCGCCTTCACATTTATGCCACGATCTCGCAGGAATTTTTCTACATGACGTTTTCCCTGATGGCCCAAACGCTCGTGCCACACTTGAAGAGACTCAGTAGACGCCAGGTTAACTTCACAGACGGTATTTTGCGCAGACGTTACACGAAGATGTAACTTGAACAGCATTCCATATCTCTCTCCACACAGCCGCACAATCCCATCCTTGACGAATTCGCACCTCTGCCGATTGACTCGCATGCTGTAACCTTTGTCAACAACGACAGCAAGTGACACCAGATTGCGACGAGCATCCGGAACATAAAGCACGTCTTCCATGTGACACGTCAACCATTTTCCGTTCACCAAAGCCTCACAGTCAATCCTACCCTTACCAACAGCCTTCATCGTTGAATCATTTCCAATATAAACTGTAAGTGGATTGACAAAAGCTTCATAGGTCACAAACCATTCTCGATGGAAAGAGTAATGATCTGTAGCTCCCGAATCCATTAACCAAATGGCTTGCTCGCACTCGACGTTCTCCGCTTCCATAACAAACGCAAAACCACCAGCTTCCGGTGAATCTTTGTTATTGTTTTGCGGCTTCTTGTCCTTGTTCTTCTTGCAGTCCTTTTTCACGTGTCCTTTTTCACCGCAGTCGAAGCACTTTGGCACCTTCTTCTTCTTTGTGTTAACTGGTTTCTTCTCGGAGACACGTGTAGAATTTGCACTGCTCTTGTGCTTGATACTATATAGCTGCTGCAACTAGCGCCTCCATTTTCTCTTGCTTCACCTTGTGTACGTTGCGACGCGAATCGTCGGCAGTGAGAACTGTAATCAGTTCCGTCAGCGTCTGTTTATCTTCGGGCGTGCCCACCATGACTGTCGGAAACTCTCGTAACTTTTCGGCAGGGTGTCCAACAGACGTACCATAAGCGCTGAATCGTCCGGCTTCACATTCAACTGTCGCATTCTGAGAACAAGCCCCTCGAATTTTGCGATATGGCTGACCAAGTCGTCGTCGGGCGACATCGCAAAAACAAAGAATTCCGATTGGACTGCGTGCGCAGCTACCTTTGTCTGTTGCTCAAATATGGCGTGCAACTTCACCCACATTTCCCGTGCGCTTTCACAGGCCACGAGTAACGCCAACACTTTCGGATCAAGAGTCTTTACAAGAATTTGCGATGCAGCACGATCAGCTCTGTCCCATTTTTGCATAGATGCTGTATAGGTAGCTCGTTCTATGGCATCTGCACTTTCCGCGATGAGACCAGGCTTTTCCAACTCACCGGTGCATACCTCATAAGCTCCCTCGACAGCTCTCAGTAAGTTCCTCGACGTAAATTTCCACGTGGTCCAGTTATCCTTCCCGGTCAGCTTCTCGATTCCGTGTATAATTTCCATGTTCGTAGCGATCACCAGCAAAATCTCAGTCCAACGACAAATCTTACTCACGCCGAAACACGATTCTCACGGACAAGAGAAACTCTTGTAATTACTTTCTCGTTCACACAGAACCACGCTCTGCTACCATGTTGTAGTTCGAGAGAAGGAGAAAGCACAGACAATAATGTTTGTACGGGAATTTATTCAATTCCTCAGGAACAGAAAACATTGACACCTTTTTTTTTTTTTTTTTACGTGTGGAAATCCTTTATGGATACCCGGGCCCCCCTCTGGGAAGGGAGTTTACAAATGGCCCGGGTTATGTGGGACTGCCCCCCTAATGACGATCGGGGTGCCGCCGCTAGACGTTGCGGCGGCTGGGCTTACCGCACTAAAACCACACGGTGACCTGAGCGGTGCTTTACTTGGGGGACGCCCAGGATGTAGCAGAGCTATAACTTCTGGGCGCCCCCCGC
>NW_011965857.1:0-8586 GCF_000949405.1 Vollenhovia emeryi
TAACGTATTTAAACGAATATAAACGCTGCGTAATTAATTTTGAAACGCAATACCTGTAAAATTTGCTCGAACCAATCTAAAAGTAACACAATCACTTAGAAACGAAAGTTTTATAAACTAAAGCAATAATTGTTATAAAGGTTGATGCCTATGTGACCGTTCGAATCGTTAATTAAAGTGCGACGTATAGCCGCGGGAATTCTAGGGTCCGGCGGTGGGTGTCTCGAAAAGATAGAGAGTCAGCTTTAATCTTAACTACTAACTATATTTAACTTACTCTACAAGAATGACTTATGACTAGCTTACAATTATCCTTATAACTAATTCCGTTCTGACGGTGGTTCGCTATTGTAATCTGGCGCACGAGCGCTTCGAAATATGTGGATCCTACGTGCGCGACGGCGATCGATTGGTCGGCTCGGTCGGCGGCGGCGCGGTAGTACCGGTTCGGGCCGGTGTGTTCGTGCGCGACTCGGTTCGCTCGGACGCGGCGCGGTACGGCGGTTCAGTGCGGGCGGCGCAGGCGCGGTACGTTCGGCGGCGGCGCGGTGTACTGTCTGCTTGCCGGTGACAGCTCGTGTTCGCGGTTAGGTTAGGTTAGGTTGTGTGTCGAGCCACTCAGCACATGGCGAGGATTGTAAGCTTCGCTCAGCTCGCGATAGCCTACGGCGAGGATGGCCACTCAGCGCGTGGCTCGGATCGGCAGGGATCTCCCGCTCAACTCGCGGTTCTCGGGCAGGCGCTCAGCACGCGCCAGGATCATAGGCGGGTCGGTTTCTCGCTCAACTCGCGAGTTCGGAAACGACTCGGACTCAGCACGTCGTCGCCGTGGTTAGACCTGTTCAGCTCACAGGTCGGGATCTGGTGCTCTCGGTGGATTCTCGCCGGCTTATATACAGGTCGCTTGTAGGTGCGGGACGGAGTGGTGCCGGGGAACTTGTGCGCGGTGGGGAGAGTTCTTTGTTGCTAACGGCACGTTACACCTATGCTAATAATTGACAATTAAAGTAACATATTATACTATCTTTGGTCAAAAGCGACTAGATATGTCGAAATTGCACAAGTAGTTAACTTACATTCTTTGGGGCAATTGAAAAGGAACAAAAAAAATTGTAATGTGAATTACTTCGCAATAAATATCGTAGTAGAACGACAAACTAAATTATTCTTAAATAAAATATAGGAACGCAAATTGTGCTTAAACTATGCGCATACAGTCTTCTCCTCATCCAAAGGTAATGGACACAATTTCGCAAATGCGCGTCGAATAATGCCCGAAGAGGTGCGTATAGACGCAACTCGAGCTATGCCATCGCTGCCAGCATGCGTATCCTCGATTCTTCCTAATCTCCACTTGGCTGGTGGAAGGTTGTCTTCTTTGATTAGAACGAGCGTGCCTCGTGGCAGAGTAGGAAATGGAGATCGCCATTTGGTTCGCTGCTGCATTTCTGATATACACTCCTTGTTCCATCGCTCCCACAGATTTTGCTCAATTTGCTGCACTCTTTGCCAAATAGAGAGTCGAAACTCCTTTATATGCTGCAAACTTGGGTCGACAACGGAGTTGAATTGCCGACCAATAAGAAAATGAGCGGGGGTTAATGGAAAAAGGTCGTCAGGATTGGATGACAGAGGAGTTAATGGGCGGGAATTTAGAACGGCCTCTACTTGTACGAGCAAGGTGTAAAATTCTTCGAAAGTTAACAATGCGTTGGCCGCGACTCTTTTTAAATGGTACTTTACGGATTTTACCCCTGCCTCCCATAGGCCACCGAAATGAGGCGAGTATGCTGGGATAAAATTCCATTCGATTTCATAGTCTGCCATCAATTCACTTATGACCTTTGCTTCTTCGATCAAAAACTTACCAAGCTCTTTGAGAGCATTATTTCCGCCTACGAAATTTTTTCCGTTGTCTGAATAAATTCGCGACGGTTTTCCCCTACGCGATACGAAACGTCTCAGAGTTGCTACGAATGCTTCCGCTGTTAAGTCCGACACCAACTCGAGGTGCATAGCCTTAGTGGCAAAGCATACGAACAGATATATGTAGCATTTTGATACCTTACAACCTCTTCCTTTACGATCCTTAATTTGGAAAGGACCCGCGTAATCGATTCCCGTAGTTTCAAAGGGAAATGCAGCTGTCACTCTATCTCGAGGGAGATGACCCATGAGTGGCTGCATTGCTTTCGGATTAACTCTAAAACAACGTGTACATGATTTGACAGTTTTGCGAGCTAAATTTCTTCCCCTTAGGGGCCAGAATCGTTCCCGAATAGACGCTAAAAGTAATTGAGGACTCGCGTGTAACCACAGGATATGCTCTTCGGAAAACAGACGTTTTGTAAATATGTGGCCTCCTGGCAGGAGGACTGGGTGCTTCTTGTCATATTTGAACTCTGAATTCCCCAATCGACCTCCAACTCTTACGACCCCGTTTTTGTCTAGGAATGAAGTCAATGAAGCTAGTGGCCCTTTTAAAACATTACTTCCTTGATTAAGCATGGATATTTCTTTGCGAAAACTTGAGCTCTGCACGTGCTTTATCATCAACCTTATCGCAGATCTGCGTTGCTGAATGTCTGATACGTCGTTTTCTTTTCCTCCTGGTTTTAGCTTGCTGATAAATTGAATGCAATAGGCGAGAATACGTATTGCTTTAGAGAGACTAGAATATCGTAAAAGGAGTTCTTCGATAATGTTAGTCGGTGAACTCGTTGCTGTAAACGTAAACTCGACAGGCGTAGAGTCTATCTTGTGGGCCAATCGCTTGGGCCAAAATTGAGAGCCGCTCATCAAAAAGGCAGGCCCTTTCCACCAAAGCGTCGAATTGAGCTCCTGCGGCTGAGTTCCACGGGAGAGTAAATCGGCTGGATTCTGCTCCGTAGGTACGTGACGCCATACTCTGTCCTTGCTCAATTCTTGTATTCGAGCCACGCGATTAGATTCAAAGACTGGCAGACGGCTCGGCTGAGCGCGTAACCAATCCAAAACTATAGTGGAGTCGCTCCAATAAGTGACGGAATCAATTCTTGCTTCAAGAGCGCCCTCGACCGTTGAGATCAGCTTGGCGAGCACCAACGCAGCGCAGAGCTCCAGGCGAGGAATTGTTTGAGTCTTCAACGGCGCGACCTTCGTTTTTGCGCACAATAAGTTAGTATGAATTTTTGATTCGACGTCCACTACTAGAACGTAGACACATGCTCCATACGCATTTTTTGAAGCGTCCGCAAATCCGTGTATCTGTACCTTTGCCGCGTTTGGCGCCATAGCTTGTCTTGGAATTCTGAAATTATTAAGCAACTTGAGTTGATTATAATATTGCGTCCATTGAAAGTGCAGACTTGATGGCAAACTTTCGTCCCACGATAATTTCTCTAGCCATAGTTTTTGAATTAGAATTTTTGCCATTATAGTACAAGGTGACAGAAGACCTAAAGGGTCAAAAATCATTGATGTCACTGAAAGTATGCTGCGTTTCGTAACTTGGTTGTTCCTCGGCAGGTCCACGCTGTACGTCAAAATGTTATTTTCCACGCGCCAAACCAGACCCAATGTTCGCTTGTTGCCGTCTTTGTGTAGTTGTACTTCAGCTGGTGGTTTATTTGCACCTTTTGATATTGCGCGAAATTCGTGATTGTTCGCCTTCCACTTGCGAAGTTCAAAACATCCACCGGCTAGAACGTCACTTACTCCTCGAGCGATGGAGACTACCTCCTCGAGAGTCTCCCCGCCAGTCAACAGATCGTCGACGTAAAAATCTCCTTTGATGATTTTTGCAATGTTGGGATTGCTCTGCTCACATTCGATTGCAAGTTGCTTCAAACATCTAATTGCTAGAAAGGACGCTGCCGTTGTACCGTAAGTCACGGTGTTCAGCTCGAATGTTTCGATTGGTTGCTCCGGCTGTTCGCGCCATAATATTCTTTGTAGCGGTCTTTGCTCAGGAATCACTAATACCTGGCGGTACATCTTGGCTATATCTGCTGATATCACGTAAGTGTGCTTTCGGAACCTTACTAAAATCGAAAATAAGTCACTTTGTATGACAGGGCCAGTCATTTGTAAGTCGTTCAACGACACACCATTTGTTGTCGCGGCAGAAGCGTCAAACACCACCCTGAGCTTGGTTGTCTCGCTGTCAGATCGAATCACGCAATGGTGGGGCAGGTAATATGAATACGGCGGTTCTTCATTGTCCGATATTCTTCGCATGTGGCCCAGCTCTTCATATTCCTTCAGAAAGGCAGAGTATTCTTCTTGCAAGGCTTTGTTATGCAGCAGTTTTCTTTCGAGTGTCAAAAACCGCTTCTCCGCTCGTTTTCTAGAGTCTCCTAACGTAGACGGCTCTTGTTTGAATGGTAGTTTAACGATGAACCTTCCGCTTTTGTCGCGTTTTGTATTTCTTTTGAAATGCGCTTCGCACGCCTCTTCTTCTCTTGATAAGGCCCCTTCCTTCGACGGTTCTTCAAGCTCCCAGAATCTAATTAATTGTTTTTCTATGCTAGCTACTTTTGATAAATAACATTCCACGCGTTGTGGCGCTGGAGCGGCCATTGGTCCTCCCACGACCCAGCCTAGCTTAGTTTTTTGCATGACCAAATTATTTTCAAGTTTCTTCTGGCCCACACACAAGAGATCCCAGAACCATTCGGCCCCGACGAGCAAATCAATCCTCCCAGGAGTATTAAAAGAGGGATCTGCCAACTTGAGATGCGGGGGAATTCCCATAGACTCCAGACTGAACGCCGAGCTTGGCATTAGATCTTCTGTGATTTGAGCCACGATTAGACAATGTACCTTGAATCGGTAGCCGCTGTGCTTCGACGTGATTTCCACTTCGCATTGCCCATCAACGCCCGGGCCAAGTTGACCAAGCACTCCTATTTGTATATTAACAGGCGATTGCCTCAGTTTGAGTTTTTTACACAGATTTCGCGTTATAAAGTTTGACTGAGAACATGAATCCAGGAAAGTTCGCGCCTCCATCTTCATATGGTTTTGTCCTGAAACGTTGACCAATGCGGTGGCTAGAATAGTGTTAGCTTCCTTACGGGGTTTATTGAAACCCGTTGAACACATTGTGGAAGCGACGATCGACGCTTCTTGTGCAGCGTTTTTGTCCGTATTGGCTTTTCCTCTTTTGAAGTGAAGAAGCGTGTTGTGCTTCGCGCTACATAACCTGCACGAGCCGAAATTACAAGTTTTCGCAAAGTGACCGGGCCTGAGACAATTTGTACAAAGTTTAAGGGTTTTTAATTTCTCAAGCCTATGTTGGGTATCTAGCTTCAGAAATGACTCACATCCCTGAATGTGATGTCCCTCCTTGCAAAGCGCGCAAGTTATCTTCCCCGCGTGGAAAGTTTTGGTTTTTTCTTGTTGACCGCGTTTAAACTTGTGTTTATTTGCTTCCTTATCATCTTTCGCTCGCAAGGTTTGCAACAACAACGCTCGCGCACGCAAACATTTGGTTAGATCGCTTAGTTTTGCTTTTTCCGGCACTAACGCCTTTTTCTTTTCCCACTCCCTTGCGGAAACGGAATCTAACTTTGATACGATTATATAGATTAACAAAGAGTCCCAATGCTCGATGGGCTCATTTAGCTTTTTTAACGCACGCGTATGCTTAGTAACGCTATCTAACAATTCTAATAATTGCTCCGCAGAT
This sequence comes from Vollenhovia emeryi, assembly GCF_000949405.1. Lineage (NCBI taxonomy): Eukaryota > Metazoa > Arthropoda > Insecta > Hymenoptera > Formicidae > Vollenhovia > Vollenhovia emeryi. The sequence goes on from NW_011965857.1 coordinate 5,672, forward strand.
TCATCGACCAAGCCTTTTATTTTGAAAATTGAATCGATATGATTTTGTATTAGCAATTTAGGATTATCGTACCTATCGTGAAGGGAACGCCATGCTTCCTCGTAATTGTTTTCTGAGAATTCGTATTCGCTTATAGTTTCGAACGCCCCTCCTTCCAATGAAGCTTGCAAGTAATGAAATTTTTGCACACTAGTTATGTTCGGGTTGTCGTGAATTAGCGATTTGTATGTGTCACGAAATTTTAACCATTCCGATAGTTCCCCCTTGAATTTGGGCAGTTCTATCACGGGTAACCGAACACCCGTCGGATTGCTTGTGATTGATTGAAAAAGAGGCGAGAGAATCGGTTCAGTTCGTGTACTGAACGGACTCGGCCCGGCTTGGTCGGTTTGTCCGCTTCCTTTCTGACCTACCTCAAGTTGGTTGCTACGTTGTACCTGTGCTACTCCCCGACGCAACAATTGGTTAGCACCTGCCACCACCTCATAGTAATCTGTTTCAAATGATTCTATTTTTTGAAGGTAGATTAGCTTCAGCGTCGTCGGAAAGTGACTCGATGGCAGCCTGAACCTTTTCAAATTCGTTGAGCACCCCTTTTATTTTGGATACTCTCTCCCTTACTTGCTCTTGAGTATCGTCGTCTAACGCCTGAGCTTCGTCAGGGTTATTGTTTCTAGTATTTTCTAAAAATCTTTTAAAGACAGTTACGCGTGATTTTAGAGTGCCGCGCGTTTTATTTAGAGTTTTCAACTCAGCCATTTTAATTTGCCGTTCAACTGTAAAATGGCTATACAGATACGCGAATTATTTAACCTTTTAATTTCGGAAAAGGGATGAATGATAGGAAGTAGGAACGCTCATGTACTCACTGGTCGTCGCACCTTACTTGGCGCGCACTTTCGATCGCCGACCGCTTGTCTACCTCCACCGCACCGTTGCTTGGCGCGCTCTCGATCGCCGACCGCTTGGCTACCTCCGCCGCACCGTTGATTGGCGCGGCCTCGATCGCCGACCGCTTGGCTGCCCCGCCGCACCGTTGCTTGGCGCGTCCTCGATCGCCGACCGCTTGGCTACCTCCGTCGCACCTTTGCTTGGCGCGTCCTCGATCGCCGACCGCTTGGCTACCTCCGCCGCACCTTTGCTTGGCGCGTCCTCGATCGCCGACCGCTTGGCTACCTCCGCCGCACCGTTGCTTGGCGCGTTCTCGATCGCCGACCGCTTGGCTGCCTCCTTCGCACCGTTGATTGGCGCGCTCTCGTTGCGCTTACCACGCTGCTTGATGAGCTTGTGTTTGTGTGCTTCAGCGCGCCGTTTGCGTTAGTTGGCGTGTGCCCACACTTTTCTTGTACTTTGGCTTTGTCTTTTAGTCCGCGACTGCTTTGCTCGCAGATTGTCTTGCTTGACCTTGAAGCGAAGTGCGATCGAGCTTTGGTGCCGATCGCCGTTGAATTCCTCTTCGCGATTTTGGCTTTTCGCGACACTGGATGCCTCAAAATTTGCTTGTGGCGTTTGCTTCGCCTATTCTTATCACCGTTATCCGGCTCGAAGGACCAATTTATGTATATAGTTTTGCTGGATTTCTCGTGGGATGCGGTAACTAATAAGCCACGTGTGGACTCTAAGGGTTTTATTCGCCAACTGGCCATCTTACAATAGTGCCCCAAAAAAAACGCGCGTGGCGCTGCTACCGTTGGGCATGACAATGTGCGCAAGGGTGAGCGCGCGCTTATGGGCCCCTTTTGAATCATCGAGCGGTGTAGTAGTAATACGAAACAATATGTATACTCGCTAATAATATGTATAATGCAAATAAATTTCGTGTATCAATCAATTTGAGATAATATTCTTCTTTTTGGAGGTCATATTAAAGTCACTATGATATCATAAATAAGTCACCAATACATAGCCAAAAATGTATCAAATGAGATCATTACGATTTTTCCAAAATGACTTTTAAGTGATGTCATAATGATGTCATTATGAGTTTTATGTTCTACCTGGGTATGGTTCCGAATATAACATATCTCTGATTGTGCTGGCTCGATCGCTTCGCCATCAGCTGTTTGCGGCATCACGCTATATTTTACATTTTTTATTATATTTTTAACTATTTTTAATTATTTTTAGAAGAACTACAACTTATATTTGAAACGTTTTTTGTTACATCACTATTTATCGAAATAATGTTTAAAAAGTTAAAAATGTTTAAGTTTTATTGAGTTTTGACTTTGAAAATGACATAGTCGCAAATTTTTATTGTCATATTCGTAATCAGCGTTCAAAAATACAAAAAATAGTGTAGTTTCAAAACAATCAGAGGGTTCACCTATTCGGAACTCCACCCAAAATCTCTAATCATTATACAGCTCAACAAGAAATAATTTGTTTCGAAGGTGAGAAAAGAAATAATCGTTTTCTACACAGTGTGTATGTTGAATATAATTTCGGCTTCCGAAAAGATTTTATCATATCATAACCCACACAGCAAAAGTTGATCCCAAGTATGTTCACCGGATATATCTAAAGGGATTTTCAAACATCCCGGGTATATCCGTGAAAATCGGTAGAACATACTAAGGATATACTGAGGACGTCCCTATGTCCGCTTATAAAATCTCTATACGCGATCCAAACCCGGACAGATGAAAACATTGTAGTTTTAGTACACTTGCAAAATATGCCAAAAATTATCTTTTTTCTTTGACAGTCAATAAACAATAGGTTACTTATCGAACGAAAAAGATAATTTTTTATGTATTTCATAAGGGCCCTAAAACTGTTTAAAATTTGTTTTTATCCAAATATTTTTTTATTTGACAGTAACACGCAAGAATTTTCATCACACATAATTCTCGCTTCTGACACTCTCTCTCTCTCTCTCTCTCTCTCTCTCTCTCTCTCTCTCTCTCTCTCTC
>NW_011965858.1:0-8590 GCF_000949405.1 Vollenhovia emeryi
CAAAAACCGTGGAGTTCCAGGCCTTGTGGGTTATCGCACATAATATGACGAGGTATTTCCAGTTGATTTAAATGAGGGATCTTGTGGTACCATTGTACCCATTGAGTATGGAGTTGAGATGGTAGCGACTCATCCCAGCTTAATTGAAGTTGCCATAGTTGCTGCATAAATATTTTAGCCCGGACAATAACGGGTCCTATTAAACCTAATGGGTCGAATATCTGAGCAATAGATGACAATACTTGTCTCTTGGTGGGTTTACAATGACGTTCCAATGGTCCTACGGTGTAACAAAATGCATCATGTTGAGTGTCCCATAGGTGCCCGAGAATCTTGGTTCCATCTCCCAAAGATATAGTGGGCTTGTCGTGGATTTCGTGCGCACTCAGCAATGCAGGGTGGTTTGCCTTCCATTTGTGAAGCTCAAATTTGGCCGATTCGAGGATGGTAACTATCTCCTCCTTTATCCTACTTAGACGCTCGATGTCGTTATCGCCCGTCAGAAGATCATCCACATAGAAGTCGCGAATAATGATTTCAGCGGCTTCGGGATATCGTTGTTGTAAATCTAGTGCTGCTTGATGTAGTGCACGAGTTGCTAAGAATGCCGAGCAAGCTTCTCCATACGTAACGGTTTGTAGTTCATACGTATCAATCTCCTGTTCTGTACTAAATCGCCATAAAATGCGCTGTAGTTTACATTGATCTTGATGCATTCGTATCTGCCTATACATCTTTGAGATGTCGGCGGAAATTGCGTAGGTATGTTGACGGAAACGCATCATGATGCTGAATAAATCTTGCTGGATAGTAGGCCCTACTAGTTGCACATCATTGAGCGAAAGTCTTGTACTTGTTTTGGCTGATGCATCAAAAACAACTCGCAACCTTGTGGTTTCACTCCCTTCTTTCATTACAGCATGGTGTGGTAGATAGTAAGTGATTTCGTGTGACCTTGGTCGCTGTAGCTCGCTGTCCGTCCTTGATAGGATCTTCATGTGTTCCAGCTTAAGATATTCATGCATGAAGGCGTCGTATTGCTGTTTCAGTGGTAATTGTTTTGCTAATTTCCTTTCCAATGTTAATAATCTCCTTTTGGCAGTGTCGTAAGAGTCGCCTAATTGTACGTAGTTGTCCTTGAGAGGCATCCTTACGATAAATCTTCCTTGACGGTCGCGCGTATGCGTCTGGTAGAAGTGCTCTTCACAAGCTTGTTCTTGTTCAGTTAAATGAGTTCTGGAATCGAGTTCTTCAATTTTCCAGAATTTTTCAAGTTGACCTTGTAATGTAGACTGTTGGGCGATGTGGCATTGTGCCGCGTTTATGGCTTGTTGGGGGTTCGCGACTCTCCCGGCTATTACCCAACCTAATTTGGTTTTTTGGAAGACAGGCTGAGACCTGCTTAATTGTATCTGCCCGACACATAATAATTTCCAAAAGATTTCGGAACCTAGGAGCAAGTCCACCTTGCCAGGTATGTGAAATCGGGGATCTGCGAGTTTGATATTCTTGGGTATTTGCAAGAAATCTACACCGATGCTCGTTGCCGGTATTTTGTCGGTGATGTTGTCGACTACTAGGAATGACAGCCTCGTTTCAAACTTGTTGAATCTTGAATAGATGGTGGCGTCGATTTGTTGTCCTACTATGGATGAGTTCATAGTGATTCCAGTGATTTTAGTGTCCGCATTGTATAGAGGTTGTTTTAGACGCTCGCCTAATTCCCGCGTTATGAAGTTCGGTTGTGCTCCGAAATCCACTAGTGCTCTGCATTCATGTATTTTTCCGGTGTTGTCCCGCATATAAATTATTGCTGTAGACAGTAAGACGCATGAGGCATCGCGGTTATGGTGAGACGCTAGCGCATTAGTCACGTTTTGTGTATTGCCTACATTGAGTTCGCTCGCTTTCTGCCCCTCCTCCGACAATGGAACGTTTTGCCCCGTAGCAGCAATATTTTTTTTCGTTATCGAAGTGGTCTCATTCGAATCATCAGTCCTATCCGCGTGAATCAATGTATTGTGATACTTGTTATATTTTTTACATGATCCGTAAGTACATTTTTTTCCGTGAAATGGCTTCAAGCAATTGTAGCATAACTTAAGGCTCTTAATCCTTTCTACTCGAGCTTGTACTGTCGCGAAATATAAGGCAGCTGTAAATCTTATGTGTATTTTGACAGACAGGACAAGTAGTAGCTTCCGTGGTAACGTGGGCTTGCATTTGATTGGAAGGCTTGTTGGACTGATGCTTCGAATGGCTACCCGCGATCTTTGCCATACTAAGAGTACTAGTACGAGATAAGGCCTCCAGAAATGAGCATCTTGTTTCCAGAAATGAAATGAACTCCTCCATGTCGGGAAGGTCCTCTTTATTCGCTCTTTCGGATTCCCATTCTCTTCTGGTGTTGCCATCCAATTTTGGTAGGAGTAATTGTATGAGCAATGTATCCCAGCTTTCTGTAGGTTGTCCTAAACGGGTTAAAGTGCGTGTATGCTGTTGTGTCATATCAACTAATTGTCTGAGTGAAGAATATGATTCCTTTGAGAGATTCGGAAGGTTAATTAGAGCCCGTACGTGATGCTGAACGATTGCCTTGTTACCCTTATATCGATCATTTATGATTTCCCGTGCAATTAGATAATTGTCGCCTATTACTTCTAAGGACTCGATGAGTTTATGCGCATCTCCCACTAAGGCCCATCTCAAATAGTGAAGCTTATCAATATGAGGTAATGTATCATTGCTATGTATCATGGATGAAAAGGTATCCCGGAATGGCAGCCATTTTTCCCAACTACCGTCAAATTTCGGAATTTCAATGGTAGGAAGTCGTAATTTATTTGATTGTATTATGTTGATCGGCGGCTGTTCAGGACGATTATTCGCGCGCGACATTGGGGGTGGTGCAATCATGCTTCTTGCTTTAGTGACTGCTTGATGGAACTTACTCTCAAAGGCATCGCGTTCTTTGTTGTTAATTTCAGCCTCGTCAAGGTTCTCTAACTCGGTTTGTATCGCGTCGAATTCCCCCCATATCAAGTCTGCCTTTTCTAGGCGAGACGGTATTTCCGGTTTTTTCTGTGGATCGTTTTCACAATCATTGAGAAAGTTGACGAATCGAGTTAGTCTCGCCTTGATGTGGCTTCTTTTCTTTCTTAATATTTGCTCAGACATTATGAATTAGACAATTCTTAATAAACGCTGTATTGTATAGTATGTTTAAGCTTGCGCTCGTTGTATTCAATGTGAATGTGATCGAGATGTTACCTTTATTTCGCTTGAAATTGGTTTAATCTTACAATTTGTGTGATTGCGCCTACAGTTGAGTGCTATTCGCAGTGTGCGAAGAGACGCTGAGCTTGCGATGTTCGTGGAAGCACCTTCCTTTCAATCGCCGTTTCCGGTCTGCTTCTCGATTCCTTTGTCGTGTTGAAGGAACCGTGCGTAGGATTGAGGTTATGCTGCTTGTGCCGTGAATATATCCGGCTCGAAGGACCAAAATGGTTGCTCTCGTGTGTGCTCGCTACTTATTTTCCAGTAAATGGCTTGGATTTTTATGAATAATGAATCGTGGAACGGATGTTGGTGTGTGAGTACGTCCGCTTTATTCTATGCGTTACAGCGATATGATTTCTTCTCCTCGTGGTCCGTTAACAACTCTTAGCCTTAAACTAGATGGCGACTTAAACATAAAACGCAACATAGAATGGCCACGTAACTAAAATATTGAATAACGCATGGCGGCACATACAAAATAGCCAATGACGATATCATAAAAGGAAATGAAAACTGATTGCTTAACAACCATCCACTGATGTTTTTCAATTTACTTTAAATTTATCTAAGCCTAAGGTAATTTCTAAAAGAACTATTCTGTCTACAATTGCCAAATTATTTGATCCTTTAGGATTTCTATCACCTATTACCATTTCAGCTAAGATATTTATTCAGACATTATGGTCACATAAACTTGAATGGGATGATCAACTCCCTCCTCCTCTTTCTGATAAATGGACTAACTTTGTTAGCCAACTTCAAGATATGCCAAACTTTACTTTCCCAAGATGGCTAGGATTCCAATCATCAGATACCCTACAAATGCACGGATGTAGTGATGCATCACAACACGCAATAGCTGCAGTCGTTTATATACGATCTACATCAAAGGATGGAAAGATTACTGTCACTTTAGTGGCATCAAAAACGAAAGTAGCTCCCTTGAAGAAACAAACTATACCTCGTCTAGAATTAGCAGGAGCGGCATTACTCGTTAAATTAATGGTACAAGTTTTGCAAGTATTGGAGATAAAAGGTATACGTGTTTTTGGTTGGCTCGATTCTTCTGTGGCTTATACCTGGATCACTAACCCTCCATCGAGATGGAAGGAATTTGTTCAAAACCGAGTCTACTTAATACAAGATCAACTACCACAAGCCTCATGGGGATTAATTCCTGGTGTCGAAAACCCAGCTGACTTAGCGACTAGGGGAATAACTCCATCTCAACTATTGAACTGTTCCACATGGTGGACAGGACCCATTGGCTTTCTCAACACGAATCAACATGGCCAAAGGTCTCTGCATCTTTAAACGATGATGACCTGGAAGAGAGAAATAAACAAATCTCCACTGTTATTGTCGATAAATCCTCAGAACTATGGGATCTGATTTTTAGGTACTCGAGTCTCACTAAATTACTAAGAATAACTGCATTATGCAGAAAATTCGTTTCATTGCTCAGAAAACGTCGGAATTCCAGTGAAGAAAAATCACTAAGCATTACTGAAATAGAACGCGAAAAATTGTACTGGGTTAAAGCTATTCAAAAGTCTTTCTTCTCTCAAGAGATTAAGATTCTATCCCAAGGACAATCTCTCCCAAAATCAAATCCTCTTCTGTGTCTAACATCATACCTTGATAACCAAGGATGCATTCGTGTAGGAGGACGATTGGAGCATTCTCAACTAAGTGAAGGTTCTAAGCATCCTCTAATTCTCCCAAAGAACTCTGTTCTAACCACTTTAGTGATCGATGATTCACATAAGCGCACCCTTCATGGAGGAACTCAGTTGACTTTGTCATTCTTACGACAACAATATTGGATTATCAGAGGTCGTACTACAGTAAAATCCTTTATTCAGAAATGTGTAATATGCACTAGGTTTCGGCAAAAAAGAGCACAGCAATTAATGGGTCAACTTCCAGTCAATAGAGTTACACCATCTCGTGCTTTTCTTAATTCTGGAATTGATTATGCAGGTCCTTTTGTCATTAAAACATGGAAAGGCAAGAATGCGCGTAATTACAAGGCTTACGTTGCCTTGTTTGTCTGTTTTGCTACATTAGCACTACATTTAGAACTTGTCACAGATTACACGTCTGACGCATTCATTGCAGCTCACAAAAGATTTACAGCACGAAGAGGAATCTGTGCCACTTTAACTAGTGATTGTGGTACTAACTTTGTGGGTGCTGATAAAGAGCTCAAGAAACTCTTTTCTGAATCATCTAGGGAACTCAAACAAATAGCTATTCTTCTAGCCAACGATGGCACTCAGTGGAAATTTCACCCACCTTCAGCTCCTCATTTTGGAGGAAAGTGGGAAGCTGGCGTAAAGTCAGTTAAAACTCATTTAAAAAGAGTTGTTGGAGACCAACTCTTAACATATGAAGAAATGGTTACTTTTCTTACGCAAATTGAAGCAGTTCTTAATTCGCGTCCCCTTTACCCTTTAACAGATGATCCTGATGATCTCACAGTTCTTAATAGGAACAGCACCTACAATCATACCCGAACCATCGTTAGAGACAGTCAAAATGTCTCACCTCAGTCGTTGGCAACTGATCAGGAAGATGCTAGAAGGCTTCTGGTCTCAGTGATCAAAAGAGTATTTACAACGATACCATTCCATTTACAAGTGGAATAGAGTTGCTCCCTCGCTGAAGGAGGGCGCTCTGGTTTTGATTGTCGATGAAAGGAATCCGCCTTCAAAATGGCCGTTAGGCAGAATTATACAAACTCATCCAGGACCTGATGGTCATACTCGAGTTGTTACGGTACGAACTCAGTCATCAACTTTCAAGCGACCGATAGTAAAAATTTGTCCTCTTCCCATAGAAATTAATGAAGCGTAAATTGTTCGGTAACCACAATTACCGAAGGCGGGCGGAATGTTTAAAAATAACCGCGTAATATAAAATCGCGAGGAGAGGCAGAGCACCATTGTACCGACCGCAATGTCAATAAATCGATCGTATTAGTAACTCATAGTGCAGTACTCGGCGTTGTCGCCAAGGCACAAAACAAACAAGCGATGTATCCTAAAAGAAAACAGCAGAAATAATAACGACGATTGTCTACTCACTGCGCGTCGGTTTTCGCCATTAGAATCCGATAGTTCACGCCGGTCAGACGTTCAGTAATTTTGTAAAGTCTTTGGACTGGATTACAAACGTGTACAGATTTCGTTAACGACTACGATCATAAACGTTGCCGACTCAATATATCAAGAATATTTGCAACCAGCTACATCCTCTGAACATCATATGAGAGCTCACGCAAGGAAAGGATCTCTTTATCTGACGACAACGTGTCGTGACCCTTAAACGCAATTGAGAAGTAAGAGTTGTGATGCCGACGCTGACATCACAACTTCATGAGAGTTTTGCTCTCTGTCTGTTCCAAGAACAGTGCAGCCTTCACAAAAGGTATTTCAGTAGTATTTCACACAAACCAGAGATCAGAGTTCAAGGAGTAACGATATCTCTTGGTTTCAGAAACATCGCTCATCACGAGCTACGATTCATGCGCATGATATCGATATCAGACAGATTTTAAGAGAACATTCGGTTCTCTTACGCATAAGTAAATAGAATTTGTGAGAATCCACGGTTCTCTTCCTTACGATTTTCTTTCTTAATAGCAATTTAATTATTATCAACTCTCATCGTTTTAATAATGTTACAAAATCATATTCACATTTTATTTCTTAAGAAAGTTCAAATACCGTTCTTATTTTGTCAATTGTTATCAAATACTCGATTAATCAACGCTATTAATCACTATGCATATTGATGCATCTTCGGGATCCTTGTAATTGATTGTATTGATACTCATGTGTTTAATGTGTGATGGTGCATCTGCGTAAATCGTTTAATCAACTGTATTTCTATGTGCATGTTTTGAAAGTGATGAATCCTGTGACGTTAAATCAATTTAACTATGACTAATTATTCTCTAGATTACTATTAAACTTCGTAGTAAGATTCTACCATTCTTGATTTATAAATAAATAAGTTGACAGTTAAATTCATGTATTTTATCTAAGTATTAACTCAAAATAATATTATTCTCTTGCTTTACTCAATTCATATTCACTTAAAGTTTATTTCATGGTCCTTCGAGTTCAACAAATTTTATCTCTAATAATTTTACATGATTATATATGTATTATGATTGATTTTGTGTCACATATCATTCACACCGTTGTATGATCCACTTGTTCGATTATAGTTATATTATTGACATATATTAATTCTTTCTCCTTGGGTATCTCTCTCTCTCTTTATCTCTCAACCCCACCTTAATAAAACTATTTAGAAAGTTCGTAATAAACACGGTAAAACAATTGCAATGGAAAACGTGCGGAATCATGTCGACGTTAAACTTATAACAAAGTGGGATGGTCGCCATAGTGCGGATGCGATGATCTCGAAACCGAATTTTCATAGTCGCAGCATTTTTTCAGAAAATTTAATCGCCGTGGAGTTGCGAAAACTCGAAGTGAAATTCAACAAGCCAACTTACGTGGGTATGTGCATCCTCGACATATCCAAGATCTGCTTGTATGAATTTCACCATGAATACATGCTGCCTCTGTACAGCGACAAGTGTAGAATCATGTATACTGATACCGACAGTCTCATATACCACGTCAAGTGCGAGGATGTATACGAGAATGTGAAACGTGATATACACAGATTCGACACGAGCGATTATCCGGTTGACAACGCGTACGATATACAGCTTGTAAATAAGAAAGTGCCCGGTCTAATGAAAGACGAGAATAATGGTGCGATAATGACGGAATTCGTGGGATTCAGAGCGAAAATGTGTGCGTTGCGAGTCGATGGTAAGAAGGATACGAAGAAGGCTAAAGGCGTAAAGAATAACGTGGTAGCGCGAACGATAACGTTCGACGATTACACGCGGTGTCTCAACGATGAGATAGAAATGACCCGCCAGCAGACTTGTATAAGATCGAAGCTGCATGAAGTCTACACCGTATCCGAGACAAAAATCGCTCTGAGTCCGTACGATAATAAACGATACGTCGTACCCGACTCAACGGACACGTTACCGTGGGTTCATTACCAGATCCTTCTGTAACGTATAAGCGTAATGTATAATATGTAACATGTAAGTGTAATTTAGCGTAATGTACTGCATAATATGTAACATAGTATAATGTAACGTACTGAATCATTGGTTGGGATATTAATAAAAAAAATTCTAGTATATATGTAGATATATTCATACTTGTATTTTATACAGCTGTTTGTCACACATTTATATGTATATATTTTA
>NW_011965859.1:0-8605 GCF_000949405.1 Vollenhovia emeryi
CTCAAAATAATCTAAAAATCTGCCATTAACTATTGTTACGTAAATTCTAAAACACCCTACATACTCGTATAGGTATTTGCAAATGTATTTAAAAATATTTATAATCTGATTAAATCATTCTAAGTATTCTAAAATAGAAAATATAAAGTTTGAATGTGCATATATTTATTATATGATATATGAATCTTTATTGATATTTAATTGGAAAATATGTCATCTAAAAAATTATTCATATTTTTTAAGAATATACATATATGGATGATGCTTCTACAAGAAATTTCTCATTCTTTTATGCTTACTTGAATGGATGGCCATCCGAAGTTTTCTAGTCTGCTTGAAGAACAGTTTCGTAGATACGGAAAAGGATGGTTGTTTGAGATTCCTCCAGTTATCTCAATTGTACTGCCCTCGCCATCTCACGGTTATTCGCGAGGCCCAGTGGTACCGCGCGCGCGACCGCGCGACCGGGTAACGAGCACGTGTCGGGCCCGTGAACATGGCTCGAGGGCTTGCGCGCAAGCTCAGAGAGTTCAGTCGTCGTGAGAAAGTCGTCGTTGTAAGCGGTGAAAAAGTTCGCATCGGCTGACGAAAAGTATCGTGCTCGCGCTCAAGTGCTATCTCAGTGCCATCTCACATTGACAATTAGTGCTCACCCGGGACAGACTCATTAGTTAAGTGCTCAAATCGAGTGCATCGGTGTTCTGCGCAAAGGCCTCTCATTCTGTACGTGCACGCTCGCTTGTAGCCGGCCACCGGCTCAACGGGCGGCACATCCCCGACGGTCTTGTGCGAACAAGAGAGCTCGAAGGACTCGCTCACCTCAATCATACGCCTCGGTAAATCTCAACTGTACATAGTGTAAATACAATTAAACGTTCAACTCATTTTAAAGAAACTGAATCGTAGTCATTCTCGCCACGTTGCACGTCCTTTCTCACCCCCCGATCCACTCGCAGCGCTCACGGAGATTTCGCGATCTTTCGATCTCATGACGAGATTCGAAAGGGAGGAAATTTCCCAAACATATATGATATCAATTTTCTGGTCACATATTTTTATACTTTTTCTAAATATTCAACATTTTCAATATATTTAAAAAAACATTTACTTTTTGTAATGATCCATTGATTGAAAAGTTCTTAAAGCTTGTAACATTTTGGTAAGAAATATAAACTTATAAGTTCATTGATATATATATAATGTTTCATATTTATACATATGTATTGTATAATGTACATGTGAAATAAAAAATATTGTCTTCCAGGTTATAAATTCTTTTTTACAATATACATATATATATATCTCTCTCGGGGAAACACTAAAAATTTACTAAACTTCCCTTCTATTTATACAGGACATTATTATTAGGACAATGTCCTATTGTTAGCGATTCTCTTTTGGGAGAGCTCGCTGGACCGCTGCGGATGGAAGCAGGGTGAGAGGGCTTTGCGGCGAGAGACTCGGGGAACGGATGCACGCGTGCGAGGGTAGTAATCACGTGATCGAACACTCTTGGCGTTTGAGTAAAAATACCGTGTCAGTTTAATAAGTATAAAAGCTTACAGTTCGAGTAGTCAATTACAGAACGGGGATGAGAAGTCTCTTAATCACTTGCACGGGTCGATAGTATTTATCTAAAGCCGGCCTCGTGAATGCGGATGCCCGTGAGCCGTGTCCACGCTACGCCGGCGTGCGAAGCGTGGTGAGCTTGCGCTGCCGGTGATGCTGTATCGTATGTCCTGAATGTGTAGCACTGCGAAGTGTTCACTGAATGTTCACACTGAGTCAGTTCTCGGATGAGAAAGTCCACCAGAGCACTACAAAGATCTTCTGCACTTCACGACGCGTGTACTCGGTACGGTTGCCATGAGCCAAAAGGTGCCGGTAACGGACGTGACGAAGCGCCGTCGCCTCGAGTCACGATCGGGCATGCGCGCGCAGCGCTCCTGCGGCGCTGCACGATCCGACCCGGCTGATGCTGCCATCACGCCGGCAACGAACTGACCGAGATTCAGAAATGAATCCGGAACACCTATATACGCAATTCCGCTTTAATTTCACGTTTACTTAAAGTGGAAAAAAAGTCACTTTTTTCCGTTATATTTCGCGGAATTTAGAGTGGACATGCCTTGCAGTGTTGCATAAAGATATTATTAAAACGTTTTTATTAATATTAAAATTTATAATTAAAAGAATTATTGGAGATTTAAAATTTTATTTTTGATAGTGAAAAAAATTAACTTAAAAAATCATCTTGGTCAAATCGAAACTCGGATGACGGCGGAACGGGGGGCACTGTCATGACAGTTATTTCATTTTACAATTTTCTTATGTGAAAGTACAACTAATATCAAATTGTAATCTAAAAAGATGCTTCTTGGGTAGAAAATATCATGCTCATTTCAAAAAGCAACTATTAATTATTTCGGAGCTACGTGAACGCGACCGTGGCAACGCTGAGGCGCGCGGTGACTCACTCACGCACACTAGTAGACGCGTGGCTCACAAACGTGCGTCCGTTTAAAAAGCGATGCGGATCCGCTAATTTTTAAATAATAATAACTACTTTGTGAGGCGTGACTCGAAAAAATGGTTCGGGACTCTTCGACTCAGTTTTTCATGAGAAATATCACTATATAAATGGTGGGCCCGAATTAGAATACACCCTGTAGACTTGTGACAGCCACAGTTGCAGCAGAGATTAAGAGGCGACGCGCAGCTGTTGTAATTGCTATAATGAAGTTATTACGAAATAAAAAATATACAAAGAGAAAAAGATACAAAAAGAAAAACTATTGGGTGGCTCCTATTTTTGAAAATTGTTCGGAACATAGTTTTTTTTTCGCGTCGGTCCCAAAATTGATTTTAGAGGACATACGATTTCATAATTACTTTAGAATGACTTCGATTCAGATGGAAGAATTGCTTGGCATGATTGGATCAAAATTACAGAAACAGGATGTTGTTCGACAATCTATAACACCATCTGAACGGTTGGCACTAACATTGAGGTTTGTTTTACACAGACGTAATAATATTGTACATTTTGTTTATTGTATGAATTGTTATTATGTACATGTTACATATACATTACATATAGAATACTTTCTAGATGTATCAATACCTTAAACTCGATGTCCACGTATCCCAGGTCGCCGATGACGACGGCCAGGCAGTGCGCTCCGTAGTTTTCGGTGTCTAGGTGTATTAATACCTTGAACTCGATATGTGGACATCGAATTCAAAGTATATAATGTCATCGTAGGTAACTTCGGTAATGTCGGTATCAGTCACGTCAGCAGCGCCAACGCGACGTTGCGACAGAAAAGTGAGATGGATTTTGGCCTGGTTGACGACGACCACGATGACGATGTTTCTTAATAAAAATTACGTGAAAATTCAGACTCCTGGACTTTGCATTGCAATATCTCTACTCATGGGGCACGTAGGAGAAAAGTAAAAATACTTTTATTATGCAAATCGTACCCAAGCTATCGATTAAGCGCAGTCTCAACTTCGTCGGAACTGCCGTTCTTGAGATCCAAAATTCTGAGGGCCCGTCAACTCGTGTACTCGTGTAAACTTACACGGTCGGTCTCGCGCGCGCGGTACTAGCTGCGCTTACACTTGGCACGAGACACTACCGTGTAGAGCTGCCGAGTACACGTGTACTAGACTACACGTGTAATCCGTGTATTTAACTTATCCGTGTTTTAACCCGTGTAAACGGATATCCGTGAACGTGACACGTGTACACGTGTACACGAATATCTGTGAACGTGACACGTGTACACGAATATCCGTGTATGTGACATATGTAAACGTGTAGTCGTGTATACTTCAATAGGGAAATATTTAGAGAATGTTGTGTGAATGAAATTATGTGACAAAATCTGGATAAAACTTGGAATGCTGGAATTATGCGTATACATATGTCGAACAACATATGCAGTGTAACGAAGCGCTAGCTCTTCCCGGTTCGGAATTATGGACAGGACTCCGAAATCCGATATTACTTCGCGATATTTCACGGGAAAATAATCAGACGCGCGGTTCTGATTGACAGGTGGAAGAGTTAGCGTCTCGGTTTCCGGTATTTTGACGTGCTGTGTGCCGGCGTAAAGGAAAAGAATCCTCCGTTCCTCTTATCTGTCGAATATGCTCAGCTCCAGGGCCGTCGAGAGGAAAGAAGGAAAAGATATCAATTTCTTAGTAGAGTTAATCGCTTGGAAGGGATCGGAAATAAGTCTAACAGGTGTTTTACGGTTAAACAATAGGAACAAGGTTTATTCAAAAGGTTAGGTACACGGAATCGAGGTAGTTTACAGAGAGTACGCCCTGTAATCAAATATAAAAGAAAAAGGAATACAGGATTAGTGGATTTACATCGAGTCCGCCCTGTGATAAAATACAAGGAAAAGGAATATGATTAGTCGGATTATATTTATGTACGGACGATACGCAATCGGATCGGAATACGGGATACAAAAATATGCGGCCGTTCGGATTAATCGGAAGTGAGTAAAATAAAAGAAAACACCGCTGGATTTAAAGAATACAAGAAAGTGATATAACACGAATGATCTGACTCTATTATGTGATTGGCGGGATTTATACTGTGGTGCCGAGAGTCCACGACTGGATCGGGAAGTACTTATCGGGATTATCACTGCGGACTGGTAACGCTGGAACAACCGGCGAGGACGCTACCTACAGGATTCTCACGGGTTCTGTAAGGAAGAAAGTGACGAATTTAACGCTACGGAACTTAATTCTAAATTAGTCGGAACTTATTTTCCCACTCGAATATTTCCCCCCTGAGCTTTACACCGGTCGGGGAATCAGGAAAAAAGGATCTGGGCAGGTCAGGAACACGCCCGAGCAGCGCCTCGTTATGCGTGTATTTCAGTAGCAAATGTACACCGGGCAGCACCCCGTTTCTTGTACGCTACTGCGGATGGATACGGGAGACCGGTACGGGGACAGTAACTTGTGTACATCGGGCAGCACCCCGTTCTTGTACGTTACCGCGGGACTGGAGCACACGACGGAGCAGCGCCTCCACCTGTCGTGTACTCCGGTATGGTATATCGCCGACGGACAGGAGCACCCGTGAAATCGGCGTATACCGCAGCGGAGGTACCCGCTGCCGGGTGTCGTCGCTCGGAGCACCGAGGCAAGACTAAGTTAAAGCGCCCGCTCCGGAGGGGCTTTTATACCTCCGGAGCATAGGCGCGCGGGTGGAGGCAGCGGGGCAGGCGCGGCGTTGCCACCTCCTCGTCGTCATGGTAACCGCGGCTCTGTTTCCTTCTCTCTCGCGCGTGGCATGCGTGGTATGCGTGGTATGCGGTTTTTTTCCCGCTTCCGGCCGCGCCTCCCCGGCCACCCCCGTTACACCCCCCCTTCTTTCGGAGAGCGGAATTTCCGGATCTCCGCTCTTCGAAATTCTACCTACTTATTACTTACGGTTTACAATTGCCGTTTCGACCAATGCCTCACGTCGCCGGTTGCTGGATTGAGGCGGAGGGCGTATTTTATTTTCCCGATCCGGGTGCGCCAGCGCTTGACGCCGATGGGCACCCGGATCAGGCACCCGTCCACCACCACGTCTCGCTCCTCCCGCGGTGTCGTCGGCCTTATGCAGAAAGGGTCGCGGGGCATCCGCGGCAACGTCCCCTTCTGCGCAGTGCCCGGCATTGGTCCGGGGGTAACGGTGGCCGGTGCGCTGATCGTCTTCGGTGCCTGGGGTTGCGTGGACGGCCCAGCGGTCTCGATTTTCTCCGGCGTCGGGGCAGCAGCCCCAGCTGCGGAGACGGTGGAACTCCTCCCGGTTCCCGGAGGTCTCAACAGCCGGAAGGTGTGGGGAGGGTACACCTCTATAAATTTTATAGTGGGCCCGGCAATCGGAGCGGAGGAAAGAGCGGCGTCGGTCGGCGGGCCGTTCTTCTCATCGGAAAGATTTACCACCGGAATGCTTTCCGGTGGTCGTCGCCGTCCTGCTACTCCGCGTCGGATCAACTCCGTGTTGCTGTGGACGCGACAGGATATGGCCTTCCGCCAAAATTTTTCCGCCTTGCTCTGCTCCATCCTAGAGCCCGGTGGTCGGCTCGGCGTCGCCCCCAATAGTGGTGGTTTGGCGGGCGGCGGCGTTAACCTCGGATGCGTCGGGACTCTTGTCGTTGGGTCCGTCATAGCGGAAGCTCGGAGTCAAACTAATTTTTCTGCGTCCGGCTCGCGGGAATTTATAGTGAGCCCGCATGGGTGGAGGGGAGGGGGCCGAGTGGCCAACGGTCCGGAAATTCTCGGAAGTACGGCTCCGGAAGTATTTCGGGGAAGTACAGGCCTCGGAAGCAGTTTGCGCGGAGTACAGGCTCATTATTGATTTGTTGATTTTAGGTCGCGAATATGCCCGCGCGACACGGCATTCTTGCCGTCGGTGGTTTTTAACTCGAAGATCACAGGCGATCGCACCCGGTGAACAATAAAAGGACCCTCGTACTTTGCAGCGAGCTTCGTATTGAAAGCGTCCGCTTTACTGGATAGTTCATCCGTGCGCTTCCATACTTCTTCCCCGACTCGGGGCTTCCAATCTCGGCGCCGGAGATCATAATGATGTTGTTGTCGTTGGAAACTCTGCGTCAATTTGATTCTCGCGAGTTCCAACGCTTCGCGGATCTGTTTAATTCTCGTCTCGGGATCTTCTTGTTCGGTATTTACCGTTTTTTGGCCTATATTTCCGGACGGTCGTAATTCTCGGCCGAAATTTAGATAGGCCGGCGTGTAACCCGTCGATTCGCAATGCGCGGTGTTATATGCATATGCTATCTCCGGGATGAATCGATCCCATTTTTTCTGCGATTTCTCTATCGTCTGGGAAATCATAGTCTTTATGACTTTATTCGCTCTTTCTACCGGATTGCATTGCGGTGTATATGGTGGAGTTAGACGGTGCGTAATCTGGTGTTTATTTAACAGGCTTTTGACGTCGGTTGAAATAAACTGCCGGCCGTTGTCGGTGATCAGGGTTCGCGGACAACCATGTCGCAACAGGATTTTCTCTCGGAGGGCTTTTGCAACCGCACTTCCCGTGGCTTTCCTTAGCGGTTGTAACTCGAGCCACTTGGTCATTTTATCTTGTAGAACCAAAAGCCACGTATTTAATTGTTCTGACCTCGGAAGCGGTCCGACCAAATCGGCAGCTACAATCTCCCATGGTTCTTTTCCGTCGAGCCCATGTAATTTTCCGGGTGGTTTTCGCTGGTCGGTCTTATATCTTTGGCAATTATTACAATTGCGCACATACCGTGTGACCTCCCGGAACATTCCAGGCCAATAATAATTTTTCGCCAGGCGTACGATGGTTTTTGCTATGCCTAAGTGCCCTGCCGTCGGATCGTCGTGGTTTTCCCGTAGTATTTTAGTTTTTTCGTCGCCGGACACACAAATTTTCCACTGCTGTGCTTCGGGAGTTTCGTTGTAGTCGAGCGTATGTAGAATATGCCGATGGAGTTGGCTATTTTCTATTCGGTAGTCAGGATTTAGTTCAGGATGCTCTTCTACTTCCTGGTACTTTCGGCTGTACCAGTCGGAGGTCGGAACTCCCGCCGCACAGACTTCGAACGGTTGTCTGGATAATGTGTCGGCGAGCAGGTTATCGGAGCCTCTTCGGTACTGGATCTCAAAGTCGTACTGCCCCAATTCTAGCGTCCAACGAGCCAGTCGTCCCGTAGGACTTTCGATGGAATTTAGCCATTTTAGGGAGTGATGGTCGGTCAGGACGATGAAGTGATACCCTTCCAGATAATCGCGGAATTTCCAGATGCCCCACTTGATTGCAAGGCATTCTAGTTCGGTTGCCGAGTAATTTTTCTCGGCACTGGTGAGTGTCCGGCTGGCATACCCGATCACCCTTTCGGATCCGCGTATCTGCTGGGTAAGGGCGGCGCCTAGCCCTTCTTGGCTGGCATCGGTCTGGAGAACGAATGTCTGGCTCCAATCTGGACAGGATAATATTGGAGCATTCGTTAGCAATTTCTTCACTTCGTCAAACGCTGCTTGGTGCGTTTCTGACCACTCCCACTTTGCTCGTTTGCGCAGGAGGTGTAGCGGGGCAGCAACACTGGATACGTCTTTCAGAAAACGTCGGTACCAAGAGATAAGTCCCATGAAGCGCTGGATCTCCTTGACGTTTCTGGGCGGTGTGAGATTTATCACGGCGGCGGTCTTGTCCGGATCGGCGTGCAAACCATTATGATCGACGATATGTCCGAGATATTTTAGCTTCTGCCGTGCGAATTGGCACTTTTCTGGATTCGGTTTCAATTTGGCGTTTCTTAGTCGTTCAAACACGATTCTCAGGGTCTCTAGATGCTCGTCGAACGTCTTCGAGATTATGACTATGTCATCCAGGTATGCGAAGGCGTCCCCCTCGTGTGGGCCACCTTGTCGTGGTGAGGGGGCTTAAGGCGGGCACTCCGGAGGTTTTCCGGAGGGCTCGCCGACTAAGAGCCCACTTGGCCAGTGTGTATGGCCAGGCCGAACACCGGCCGGGAAGGGTGGGGAAGCGGTGTCCCATGGACACTTGTCCGGAAGGGCACCGTGGACC
>NW_011965860.1:0-8619 GCF_000949405.1 Vollenhovia emeryi
TTATTTAAAAATTGAAAAACAACGTTTTTTCACCAGAACTCTTGCTAGAACTATTGTAGAACTCTAGGGCGCTTGAAATCCGATAAATAGCCGTCGCGAAATAGGCGGAGGACAAAGTGAGACGCTGGGTGAAGTTGGCGTCTCACTTTGCACTAATCGATTTTTTGGCTTTAAAGGCCAGAACTATGTGTTTAATGTATCAGGAACTCTAGAACTATTCTAAAAGAAGCCAGAACTCTCAATAGTTAATGAGTTTCCACGAGATGAGACGCTAGCTTCACATACACTATGAAAAATGAATATACACGCGTAATGGACGAATATATAAGTTTAGGACACATGTCGATAGTAAAAAATCCGGACGATGACGGTTTCTACATGCCCCATCATGCAGTAGTTAAAGAGTCGAGCTGTACAACTAAACTTCGAGTAGTCTTCGACGCGTCTGCGAAATCGAGCAATAATACATCTTTAAATGATCTTTTAATGACAGGGCCCACGATACAAGACACACTATTTGCACATTTAATTCGTTTCCGTAAGTACAGGTACGTTATAACTGCCGACATTGAGAAAATGTACCGGCAAGTATTAGTACACGAAGACGATGGACGATTTCAGTGAATTCTTTGGCGTAAGGCAGGTAAAATAGAAACATTTCAATTGAATACGCTCACATTCGGCGTTTCCTCTTCGCCATTCCTGGCAATTAGAACGATACAAAAACTCGCAGATGACGAGTGTTACATCTATCCTAGGGCAGCCGAAGTTCTGAAAAATCATTTATATGTCGATGACTTATTATCGGGTGCCGAGACTCTCAAGGAGATTCGGAAAATTAGAGACGATATAATCGCTCTATTGAAAAAAGGTGGTTTCGCTATTAGACAGTGGGCATCTAATGACTCGCGCGCGATCAATGATTTGTCAGATAACGCATTACATGCCAATTTCGTTCTAGACGGAGATTACTCGTTAAAGACATTAGGTATTTCTTGGAGCACACGCGACGATAAAATATGCTATACGACACAACCGATTAAAATAACAGGTATGGGGGCTCGTTAGCCCGTTGTCGTTTGCGCAGACGGAGTTTTCGCTCGGTGGAGTAGGATCGCAGTAGTGAGGTCCGTTATTGACGAGAGTAGAATATGTGAATATAAATATATTTACAGCTATGTACAGGTATATACAACGTTTGTTTTAGCTCTGGTTTATGCGCCTTGCGGCGCGTGGCAAAAATATATCTACCGAGAGGCGCGGTAGTTGCGATTGCGCTCTCGGTACGATATGTGAGGGGCTGTTACGGTCACCCTGATGGGGCCGTATGGGCACTCCGGTTCAGGCTCTGAGTCCGACTCGCTAGTAGTCCAGCCTCTGGTTTGCGTGCCTTGAGTGTGTACTTCAGTGGTCGAAGTCTGCGTCGTCTGACACCGTACCGTGCGTGGTGGAGATCGCGGTGACGGTGGCAACGGAGAGATTGGTGAGAACAGGCGCGCTTGGATATAGCGTGGGCTGGTGAAGCGCCTTACCCGTAGATCCCACGGGCTGATGAATATCCGTGGCGGTCTCGTTAAGCGAGGAGGCGGAAGCTCGATCTTGTGTAATTTCCACGGCAGGTACTCTATGCAGGGTAAACGTGGTCGGCCGCGTCGAGGCGATGGTTCTGCTGTCGCTGGTTTTGCAGTCGCCGCTCGATTCGCCGGGCGTTCTACCGCTGCTCTGCTCGCTGCAGGTTCAGACGCTCCTACTCTCGCTGCTGGCTCCACCGACTGCTTCGGTCCTCCGTCGAGAGGCGGGATCGCGCTGGAAACTCCCGGAAGATCCGCGGTGCTCGGCTCGTTGGTGGTTGGTGCTCCGTCCGCTGGTTCCGCTCGTGGCTGTCTCCTCGGCGTAACTACCGCTCTCGGCTTGCTGGTGCGCATGAGTCCTCGATACGTCCTGTGAATTATCTTTGGAGTCGATTCGCAGAGTTGGCTTATCTCCGCTCCCTTTTATACTGTAGTTCACCGTTTTTCAAGTCCGAGAATGTTATTGTTTTCATGCGGCTTCTAGCGGCGTCTCGTGGAGAGTTGCTCCGGGGGTGTCTCCCTCGTATTGAATGTTTTCGCGCGCGTCGCGCGCGCGGTCGCGAGTTGTATTGTGGTGGCCGTGTTGCCGTTCCGTAGGGGCGCCTACGGCCGCCACAACAGGTATGGTGACTAAGCGGAAGATTTTATCAGAAATCGCAAAGCTGTTCGATCCATTGGGATTATTAGGACCGGTGATTTTACACGCTAAACGATTGATGCAAGATGTGTGGCGATGCGAAACACATTGGGACGAATCTGTTCCGCAAAGCCTACATACAGAATGGTCAGAATTTGTTCAACAATTGGATTCGATACGTCAGATCTCTTTCGATCGCGGGTTAATAGCACCAGAATTTCGCGATATTCAATTACATGGATTTTGCGACGCCAGTGAAGTCGGATATGGAGCGTGCATATATATACGATCGGTTGGTAAACATCGGAACATCATTTGCAAACTAGCATGTGCTAAATCACGAATTGCACCATTAAAAACCGTCACTATACCTCGACTTGAGCTTTGCGGCGCGTTGATTCTGGCACGATTATACCGCGAAACGAGTAATGCTTTAAAGATCACACCTGATAAAGTCGTTTTTTGGAGCGATTCCACTATTGTTCTTCAATGGTTAAAGACCTCGCCTCATCTACTCAAAACTTATGTCGCAAATCGAGTCGTAGAAATACAAGACCTGACTGGTTCATATGAGTGGCGACACGTCAAATCAGGAGATAATCCAGCCGACGCCATTTCGAGGAGTCAATTACCTCACAATTTCTTACGAAACGACACTTGGCAATCGGGACCGCGGTGGTTAGTCAGAAATGAAAGCGAGTGGCCTATCGAAAACATGCAATTAACCGAATTAACTGAATTAAGGAGAAATGCTTGTCTTACGATTCACCTTGACAGCGAAATACTTAAAAGATATTCTTCTTACTCTAAGTTGTGCAGGGTTGTCGCATATTGTCTTCGGTTTCGACTTTCAAATAAAAATACTGGACCGTTAGATGCGACAGAAATTAACGAATCCGAGATACGAATATTAAGAATTCTTCAATCTACTCAATTTTCGAACGAAATAAAATTGACTGACTTCCACGCGTCCAATACATAAGGGGAAGATAGCAGAATTAAGTCCTTTCTTGGACGAACACAAGTTGATTCGTGTTGGAGGACGCCTCCAAAGATCAAGATTAACATTTTCACAAAAACATCCTATACTGCTTCCAAGCCGGAATTGCCTGACAGACCAAATTATTCGCGAAGTTCACGAAAAACATTACCACGCGGGCATTCAATCCACGTTATATATACTTCGTCAAAGATTTTGGTTACTTGATGGTCGAAATCAAGTGAGGAAAATCAAACGTTCTTGTACGCGCTGTCACCGTTTCAATGCTAGTGCATTCGATTACAAAATGGGGAATTTACCATCAGCTCGCGTACGAGAAGCATTCCCGTTTGCTCATACCGGAATAGATTTCTGTGGACCATTCCACATCAAGGAAAGGAAATATCGAAATCGAACGCGAATAAAAGTTTACGTATGCATTTTCGTGTGTATGACCATAAAGTCGGTCCATCTTGAGGTCGTCAGTGACTTAACTTCCGACGGTTTTTTAGCAGCACTGCGACGCAGCACATCACGAAGGTGCGACAGGACTTTTGGAATCGATGGTATCTCGAGTACTTGAATGAACTGCAAAGAAGGAGCAAATGGATAAAAAATGGTCCCAAAATCGACATCGGAACAATTGTATTAATCAAGGACAAAAATCTTCCATGCACACGATGGGCGCTCGGCAGAATCAGCGAACTACACTCAGGCAAAGACGGTGCAGCTCGAGTTGCCACTATCAAAACCGCAGTAGGAGAAATGAAGCGAAATACGAAGTGCCTATGTCCTCTCCCGAATAACATTATACCTAATTAATCGATGCTTATATTCCGCCCTTATTTTGACATTAATACGAAACGATATGTAATAATTGTTACATCCTTAAAGAAATCTGTATGCGATTCCGTCAGCGATAACATGCGTTACCACACGACTGAATGTACACAAAATGTTGATCGATACTCTCTCAACGAGGGGAGTATGTTGCGTACAAGCCCTTATAAATCGTGCACGATTAAAATAATACGAATGATTTAGACCTTATGATACATATACACGTACACATATGTATACATATTTATGTATCGATCTCGCTCCTGTAGCAACAAGCACAGGCTAACATACGCCGATCGAGGTAGTGGTGCGTGAGTCCTCGGTCACGGTTGCTTCGTTACGTTATTTATTTCTTTGTCTAAAAAACAGTTATTGATTTTCTCGGGACCACCGGGGGGAGATGGCCACTCCCGTTCGGTATCTAGAGGTAGCAACAAGTTATCGGGGACCGGCATTTTTCTGCTTCGATTTCGCGAAAAACTCGTCGCGATTCAGAGTGATAGTGATCATTATCATCTGTTGCTCCTAGGCGTTATCGCGGCGTGTGTTTTCGAGTGAGTTGACCCAGGGCTTCGGCCCCTAGGCGTCGTCAACAAAACGTTATAGCGGCGTGTTTCTGATTCAGACATGTGTGACGAAAAACTAAATAAATAAATTATCAAAACTACAATATAAATTTTAAACAATTTATATTGATAAACCCTACAGTGACCGTTTCAGTATCGGATTTCCAAATATTACAATATATTAGTTCCAACTAGAATTATTTTTTAAAGTTTCGAGTAAAAAGTGATAATGAGTGATCAGAAAAAGAAAATATACACTTCAAAAAAAGGTACCAAAACACAACGGCAACAAAACGGAGCAACTTGAAAAGACGGCGTCCTTTGAATCGATACGAAATGGAAACCGAGAGCGAGTGCGTCAGTACTTCGGCAAAAAAATGAAAATGTCGAATTGTGCGCAAGATATTAAGGTTGAAGACGCTCACAGTTACCGATTTATAAACTTTGCGGTTGTTTTTTCGGCGATCTCGCAGCTTGTTGTGTGTAAAAAGTGCGGTAACGAAATAAACTTCGCCGAGGGGAACAGCCGCGACTTGGGTTTCAAGATTATAGTTTCTTGCGGCGTGTGCGACAAAACTTATATTCCTAATTGCACTATTATAAAAAATGCTTACGAACTTAACCGAAGAATAGTCCTAGCAATGCGTTTATTGGGTATAGGCTTGAATGGTCTAATAAAGTTTTGTGCATTCATGGATCTACCTCGGCCTATGTTTCAGTCACTCTACGATAACATAATAAATACAATCTCTATAGCCACAGATGCAGTTCGTACGGTAAGCATGAAACAAGCATTGCAAGAAGAGAAGAGATTAAGTGATGTAAAAGGACAAACCGAGGGTCTCACTGTCTCCGGAGATGGAACATGGAGAAAACGAGGATTTTCGTCGCTTTTCGGCTTAGTGACACTAACCGGTTGGAACACTGGCAAAGTCATCGATATCCTAGTTAAATCTAGGTATTGTAAATCTTGCGAATACTGGAAGAAGAAGGAGGGTACTACAGAATACCAGGAGTGGCTCGAGACTCATGCTGACAGCTGTCAATCCAATCACGAAGGATCAGCGGGGAAAATAGAAGTAGACGCTGTGATTGAAATGTTTCAGCGCTCCGAAAATCTGCATGGCGTTAAATACGTCAATTACATCGGCGATGGCGACAGCAAAACTTTCACAGGGTTATTAGATGCATGTCCTTACGGTGATGTATCTGTAGCTAAAAAAAGAGTGCATTGATCACGTGCAAAAACGCATGGGTACTCGGCTAAGAAATTTGAAGAAAAAGAAGCACGGTCTGGGAGGAAAAGGCAAGTTAACGGGTAAACTGATTGATGAATTAGCAATTTATTACGGCTTAGCAATCAGAAGAAATTCTAATTCAATAGAAAAAATGAAGCAACAAATATGGGCAACGCTATATCATAAGATCTCGACGGATGAACGACCTCAGCACGACAAATGCCCGAGCGGTGCCAACTCGTGGTGCACGTGGCAAATAGCAAAAGCTACACAAAAATTAGAAGAATATAAACATAAACCGGCGATGTCAACAGAGGTTTTTGAAGCCATCAAACCAGTGTACACAGATTTAAGTTCAGATGATTTGCTCAATCGTTGCTTGGGTGGATTTACACAGAACAGCAACGAAAGTTTTAATTCCACCATGTGGTTGATCGCACCGAAGAGTTCATCGAGCAGTAAAAGAGTACTTGATCTTTGTGCTGACATTGCCGTGTGTCAATTTAATGATGGAATTTGCAGTATTATGCAAATAATGCAAGTTCTGGACATTTTGGTGGGCCCAAACTGCTACAATTTTTATGTCGAGGCCGATGCACTCCGCATCAAGCTCTCCACACTGAGAGAAATATTTTAGTTATCAGAACAAAAACGTGTTTGTTACTTGCTGATTTGGTGAGGAAAGAAATCGATAAGTTGCTGTTGCGAATAATTTTTCGTTATTTGACATTTGAACATATCATATATTGTCTGCGATACAAACCACATTAGTTCTTTCTATCTGTTGGACATACGAAATACATTGTAAATAGAACTTATAACATCAGTAACACCAACAAATATAACGAAAACCGTTGGCAATAATGGAAGAGCTCTACTTGAGTGTTCGTTTGTTGAAACAAATGAATAGCTCGCGTCCGTGGCGCGATCGTGATTGTTGACGGTTAGGTTAGGTTAGGTTAGGTTAGATTGACGGTGCCTGGGCAACGTAAGGCAGAGTGAGATAGTTGTTCCTAACGTGCTTGTGCTGTGCTGATTTTCTATGTGAAAAATTACAAATATGGGAGAAGATCTGGTATCTCAACGGCTGAAGCATTGGGGTTTCAGTGCGGAAGTCATACAAACATTCAAAGGTAAGGAAAATATCTATTTTTATCTGGGACCCTAACCTGCAGAAATAACTCGTCGATCGACGTCGAAACGATGTCGCGTTGACATCGAAACCGCCATATTGACGTCGATTCGACAGCATTTCGACGTCGATCGACGAGTAATTTCTGACTGGGACATTCACAACCTACATCACATAAAGTAATCGTAGCAAATAACGTCATGCATAGTATATCGTCAGGGACTTATACTGTGTATAATATCTGAGAGAAGAAAAATATAGAGCGTATACACAATATATGTACGAAGGTGAGTCAAAAATTATCAGCACTTTTCGTTCTACAATTTTCTTACACAAAAATAGGGGTTCAATATGTACGTCATTTTTCAACGTAGTCTCCTCCCTTGGCAATGTACTTGGTCCAGCGGTGCACAAGCTTGCGTATACCTTCCGAGAAGGTTTTCGGTTGGTCGCAAAGCCACTTTTGCACCGCTTCCTGCACGTCTACGTCTGTAGAAATTTGACGACCTCGCAAGCATCCTTGAGCGGCCGAAACAGATGAAAGTCGGAGGGAGCAAGATCTGGGCTTGCAGGAAGCGGTGCAAAAGTGGCTTTCTTCTTGGAAGAAATACACCTTCTTTGGAAGCAATACGCCTTCTTCTTTGGAAGCAATACGCTTGTGGACCGCTGGACCAAGTGCATTGCCAAGGGAGGAGTTGTTGAAAAATGACGTATGTACATATTGAATCCCTATTTTTGTATAAATAAATTGTAGAACGAAAAGTGCAGATAATTTTTGACTCACCCTCGTATTTACAGATAATCTGATGCTCTGATGAGTTTAGTTGTATTTACATATATATAAGTACAACATATGTTTTTATTCATTGAAATATTTTTTGTTTGTCCCTGTTAAAGATCAAAAAATTACAGAGGAAATATTTCCTTACTTGGATAGTGAGACTATACGTTTATTAATTCCTTTTGCTGGAGAGAGGTTACTTTTTAATTTGAAATTCAAGGCAGAACAGAAAATTAGTGAGGTACTGTAATTAATATTTTGTTATAGCAATAAATGTTATGAAAGATCTTTAAGAAACTACACAACTACAATGTACAAAAAGCTCTTCAATTTTGTTATTTTTTGTTATATTTGTAGGGTTCTGATATAATTACAACAAACACGGGAGAGAAATCTAGCTCAACAATCATAGCTACTGCTGGTAATTATTAAAAATTTTGCACTTTAATAAATAATTGAAGACATTGCTGCAAGAAAGAGGTAAGTCCACATTTTGGCGAAAATGATGTTTTAACACCATTATATGCAACGTTCCAAGCCCGATCGATTGGTGTAAAAACGACGTACGTAAAAAATGCCTAGCAACAGAACATAAACTAGCAAAAAATCTTTGAAAGTAGTACCTTTTAGATAGTTACAGTAATAAATTAGTAAAAAAAAATAATAAACTATTAAATTAGCTATTTTTTTCATAGTTTTGGTTACCTGATACCTTTTTTTGCACCATAGATGCCAAAGTTAAAAGAAATAAAGTCAAAATTAATACTTTTGGTGTTTTTTTATTGAATATCATCAGTTGAACATTTTAGTAGGTTTAAGTACAAAAACAAAATTCATATTTTCCTTCCAATTCAGGTTTAAGTATGTACAAAAAA
>NW_011965860.1:8719-10022 GCF_000949405.1 Vollenhovia emeryi
GGCATAAGGGGGGGGCGAGGGAGTGGGGGCAGGGGGGAAGAGGGGAAAGTTCCCTCGCGGTTGGGTCGGATGTAATCCGGCCCCTCCGGGAGGGGGCGGGGCCCCGGGTACACGTCGGGTCTTAGACCCGCGTCGCCCGGTTGGCCCGGCAAGGACGGGGGATCGGGGCCACTCGGACGTTTCCGAGGTAGGGTCCGGTCTCCCGGAAGACCCCGGGGGCCGCTGGGACGTATTCCTAGGCAGGGCCTCGGGGTCTGAGGGGTTGGTCGGCAAGCCTGCCGGCCAACACCCGGTCCTCCGCGTCGAAGCGGCTGGTTCCTGCGTCTGGGGCCGACGTCCCGCTGCTGGGGCATGCGGTCTGGCGTACGGGGCCGGTCGTGGAAGGCGGAGGGCTGGTCGTGTACATGTGTGTGTGCCTGGGACGTGGTTGGCTGCTGGCGGATATTTCCCGGAGACTAACCAAGGGGGGAGTAGTAAACCCCCCGACCGGGGACGAGCGGTGACGTCTGTACCTGACCTCTGCCGTGGACTACGTGGGTGCGTAAGTCCGGAGTATTCCGGCAAAAACCACAGGAAACGGCAAGTTTAACGTGGGAAAACCGCTCCCGCTCGTCTGACTGGAGCCTATCCGGGAGTTGAAGCCAGTATGCCGGGCGCGTGTATGGAGGGGCCGATTAGCCACCGCCCCCTCATACCCATGCCGGGAGGGAATTTATCTCGGCAAACTCTAGCCCTGGGGCGGGGTGAGCGGCCGATCGGATCGGTGCGCGTTCCAACCCGGGGGTGAGTATAAGCCTCTTACGTCATGGTGGGCCTGGCCGTCTCCAGGGATTTTTTGATAGAGTCACTGGTCGGGATAGGGGTGGCTCCCCGACAAGCGGCCTCTCCGCTTCCCGGCCCATAATTAGGGAAACATTCTACTGGGGATAGATCCCCCACTGCGGTGGGGGTCCCGTGATGGGCGAACCAGATGATTCTTAAACTGCCATTATGTTTTCTCAACCTACAAACACAAGGGAGAATGAGAGTGCGAGCAAAGACTCGGATTACGCCCCAATGGAGGTGGATGACCGAGCCACCCCGTCAACATCCACGGGGAAAGGGATGGCGGGCCCCGCCTGCTACAAGAAAATGATGGCTGACCTACTCAAGAGTAGACCACGCAAGGAGCCGATCGTAGATATCGAAGGCTCGGATACCGAGGGGCACGAGACGGATGATAGCGTGACGGGCGACAATGAATGGATGCCTGCACCGGCGCCGAGAGGTAGAGGCAGAGGCAGAGGCAGAATTGCCAAGAACG
>NW_011965860.1:10122-12220 GCF_000949405.1 Vollenhovia emeryi
CCAACACTGCCCTGAGAAGGGAGGTGAAGGAGACCAGGCAGCTGAACCGACGCCTGACACAGCAGAACAAGACGCTCGCTGCTATTGTGGATCGGAACAACCTGCCTAAAGGATTGAAGAGAAATATTACGCCGGAGAGGGAAACGGTCAGGCATCTAGAGGCTCTAAGACCGGACCAGATTTCCGCAGAAATGTCGGAATATCTGTACATGGTTGAAAGGGTGGCGGAGCGCTCAACGAATCTAAAGGGCACTTTCGTCCACGAATTACAAAACTCGGCGTCCAAGCTGAGGGCGGCGATCAAGACGCTCTCGGCCAAGGCAATCGCCCCGATCGCGGCACTAGGGGGAGACCCTGGAGGAGAAGAAGACCAGCTCCGGGCAAAAATCAGAGAGCTCGAAGGGAAAGTGGCGAGACTCACCGCAGAGAGGCAGCGGCTACAGATGCAGGACACGCAGCGGACGCCTGAAAGGGCGCTCCGCAAGAGGAAGATCAGGAGAGTGGAGCCACCCTCCTCTTCATCGGATGAGGAGGTGAGGACTCAATCCCAGCCCAGGGACACGGGCAAGGACGAGGAGGACATGGCCCTTCCACCTCCGGTGTACAGGCCGGAAGTGAGGGGGGTGAGAAAAGAGGTAGCGGAGGCTACGGAGGGACAAGCCCTTGAAGATGTTCGCAGGGTAATGGAGAATGTTACCATTGGGGACATCACTCGGGGCAACGCAAAGGAAGTCAGGGGCAAGTTGAGAAACCTGATGATCCGATGCCAGGGAGCGTTAGCTATACTCCCGACCGGAGCGAGACCCCTGACCAAGGACGGGGTGGCAGACACGACGCTACCAAAGAAGAAGGCAGAACCCGTGCCTAAGCAGGCGCCGGGAAAGGCGGCTGGAGCAAAGAAGGGGACGCCCAAGTCGGCACCTGCAGTAAGTAGTGCTGGGCAGGGCAAGGGCGACACCAAGGAAGTGGCCAAGAAGAAGGAAGTGGCCAAAAAGAGAACGGCCAGCCAATCGAAGGATGAGAAAGGGCAAGCCACCCAGAGGGCCGCAAGCCAGCCAAGGACCACTCAGCAGCGAGGTACCTGCACCGAAGGGGGACCCCCGAAGGAAGCAAACAAGGCTGGCAAAGTAGGACAGGCGACCCAGGACTCCTGGGTCGAAGTGGTGAAGAGGGGATCGAAGAAGAAGGCGATACCAAACCAAGACGGTCCCTCTCGGAAAAGAGAGGCGAAAGGTCCAATGAATGGCAGCAGGAAGACCCCCCCGGCCAAAAGGAGGAATCCTAGGGCACAGGCGGTAACACTCACGTTCCCCGCCGGCACATACGCGGAGGGCATGAGGGCAATTAAGTCCCAGATCAATTTAGAGGATCTGGGAATAGAGGAGGTTAGACCCAGGAGAGCCCTGACAGGGGCCCTCATCCTGGAGGTCCTGGGGGAGGACGCCAAAACGAAGGCGGACGGGCTGGCCGAGAGAATCAAGGCCGTAATGGGGAATGCCGAGGGAGTCACGGTGGCCCGCCCAACGATAAGGGCGGAGGTACGCGTGAAGGACTTGGACGACTCGGCGACCCAGGCGGATGTTCAGGAGGCGGTTGCCAAAGCGGGAGGCTGCGAGCCCAACGAAGTTAGAGTGGGCCAACTAAGGCGTGCGACGAACGGGCTCAGCACGGCATGGGCGCAGTGCCCCCTGGCTGCAGCGAAGAAAGCGGCCGCATCCGGCCGACTGAGGGTCGGTTGGATGTCGGCGAGGGTCGACCTGTTGGAGGCAAGGCCCTTGATTTGTTACAGGTGCCTGGAGAGGGGGCACGTGCGGCAACAGTGCCGCAGTAGCATAGACCGTAGCAATATATGCTACAGGTGCGGCGGTGAGGGGCATAAGGCCCAGTCATGCGAGGCGATACCGAAATGCCCGGTATGCAGCGCGAGAGGGCTGCCCGCTGGGCACAAGGCGGGCGGCAACGGGTGCAGGAAACCCTCGAAAAAGGAGGCCAAGAGGCAGAGAGCGGGAGAACAGCTGCGGTCGCAGCCCCACGCCCTGCCTGCGGAATTGGGGGCTCCTGAAACAGCCCGGGGGACTCAACGCGAGGGGACTGAGAT
>NW_011965860.1:12806-14753 GCF_000949405.1 Vollenhovia emeryi
GGAGGTGGAGACATTGCAGGAGCCAGCGGTGACCCACCCAGCGGAGGGGGGCTTGGAGGAGGCCCAGGACTCGGCCCCGCAATGCCCCTAAAGATATTGCAAGCAAATGTTAACCACGCCCGCCAAGCGCACGACTTGTTTGCGCAGGCCATGGCGGAGCGCGGCTGTTGCCTGGGGGTCATAGCAGAGCCGCTGAGGATTCCGGACCACCCGTGCTGGACGGGGAGTCTGGACGGCAAGGCGGCTATCTGCTGGAGGAGGGTGGGGGAAAAGCACATCCCCACCACCAAGAAGAACGCAGGGGAGGGATGGGTGATGGTGGAATGGAACGGTATCCACGTCATTGGTGTCTATCTACCCCCTAGCCTAACCCGGGCGCAACTCGAAGAACGACTAGAGGACCTCGAATTAGCCGTGAGAGGAGCACTCCCTGGACCCGTCTTGGTCGCCGGGGATTTTAATGCTAAGGCAGCATTGTGGGGTTCCCGGCGGCCGGACGCAAAGGGATTGGAGGTGATGGACTGGGCGGCACGCCTAGGCCTTCACCTCGTTAATAGAGGAGCCGTCAGCACGTGTGTAAGGCCGCAGGGGGAGTCCATTGTCGACCTGACATGGGCCTCCCCTGCGGCGGTGGGCGGAATCTCTTCATGGAGAGTGATCGAGGAGACGGATATCCTCTCCGATCATTTACCGATTGAGATCGAGATACGTACGCCGAGGTGTGGAAGAGGAGACCCAGCAGTCCGCCCGCGTAGATGGGCCGTCAAAAAGCTCGACCCAGACTGGATGGAGGCCTCCCTAATAGTGGACACCTGGACGCCGATACCCCAGGAAGGAGTCGAGGAGCAGGCCAGACGACTCCAAAAGATAATGACCAGGGCTTGCGACAACTGCATGCCGAGGTCCACCTCCACGCCACGGAAGGCAGCGTATTGGTGGAGCGAAGAGATCGCGGCGCTTAGACGGGATTCGGTCCAGGCAAGGAGAAGAGTGCAGAGGGCCAGGCGGAGGAACACCCCTGACCTGGCTGAGCTCGACGCCCTTCTGGAGGAGAATAGAATCAAGAGGTTGGCCCTAAAAATCGCAATCAGGCGGGCGAAGGAAAAGGCCTGGGACGAGATGATTGCGACCCTAGACGAGGACCCGTGGGGGCGTCCCTACAAGCTGGTCATGGATAGGCTGAACAAGGGGGCGCCCCCCACAGTAGAGGCCATGAGCCCGGGTCTATTAAACACGGTGGTCGGCACGCTGTTCCCCGATGGGGACACAGGCGAACAAGAGGAGGACCACGACATTGCGGATGCACGCGAAGAATGGGACGACGCCCTACGAGTTACGGATCTGGAACTCAATAAAGCGGCCAAGAAACTAAAAACTGGGAAGGCCCCAGGACCCGACGGCATACCCGGGGTTGTGCTGAAGGCTGCAATGCCGGAGCTGAGGGGAATCATGGCGGAGCTCATGACTAGGTGTCTGAAAGAAGGCAAGTTCCCTAGTATATGGAAGGAGGCGCGTTTGGTGCTTATCCCCAAGGAGGGGAAACCCCCGGAAGCGCCTTCGAGTTATCGCCCAATCTGCCTGTTGGATGAGGCGGGTAAATTACTCGAAAGAGTCGTTGTTTCCCGTCTCGTCCGAGGCCTGGAGGGAGATGGGGGCAGAGGCCTCCACCCAAGGCAATTTGGCTTCCGGGAAGGAAGATCAACGGTGGACGCGATTAGCTGCGTCAGGGCCCATGTAGACGAGGTGACCGAGGAGAAGGGAGTCATACTCGCGGTCGCGATCGACATAAAGAACGCGTTTAACTCCCTACCGCACGTGGCAATCAGGAGGGCGCTAGCCGGCTTGGGAGTCCCCGGGTACCTGAGACGGGTGATAAGCGAATATCTCTCCGGTAGGAGAATAACGTGCGTCGACAGGGAAGAGGAATCCAGAAGCTGGAGCGTGGGG
>NW_011965860.1:15550-17018 GCF_000949405.1 Vollenhovia emeryi
TCTGGGCGGAAAGGATTAACAAGGATAAGAGGTCCCTGGCCATTCTCAGGCAGACGCAGAGGAGAATGGCGATTCGGGTCACGAGGGCCTATAGAACCGTGTCGCACGCTGCGGCAACGCTCCTTGCGGGAATGGCCCCAATAGAGTTGATCGCGAAGGCTTATACCAAGGCCTATAGGCGTATCGCTGAGTTAAAGGCACAAGGGGTACCCATTACGGGAAAAGTGAGGAGGAGCATAAACCTCGACGCGAAGAAGGAAATCAGGGGGGAGTGGGAAACCAGGCTTGCGAACCCCAACTGTCCAGGCCAACGTACCATCAGAGCGGTCCTCCCGCGGATGGAGGCCTGGCTCGAGAGGACTTGGGCGAGGGCCTCGTTTAGGACGACACAGGTGCTCACCGGGCATGGATGCTTTGGTGAGTACCTGTGTCGTATTGGCCGCGAACCCACCCCGGCCTGCCACCATTGTGCCGGGGACTTGGACTCAGCACAGCATACGCTGGATGCCTGCCCGGCGTGGGACGACCAGCGTCGGATCTTGAGGGACCGGATTGGCGCGGACTTGTCGCTTCCGGCTATAGTGGAAGCCATCGTGGAGCGGGAGGACGCGTGGGAGGCTTTCTCCAATTATTGTGAGAGCGTTATGCGTGCCAAGGAGGACGACGAGCGCGTGAGGAGAGGAGAAACCGAGCCCCCAGGCACGCAGAACAGGAGAGGAGGAGGACCACGGCGTGGGCGCAGACGGCGCGGAATCGCGGCCCATCTGCGGCCGTGGCAGGGCAGGAGGAACCCAACATAAGGGAATCTCCACCCTCCCTTCGCAACAAAAGAAGAGGAACAAATCGGCAACTAGCTGAGGAACTCTGCCAATCACGAGGAGAAAGCCTTCGCCACACACCAGGAGAAGAGCTGGAGAGAGGACATTTCGCCATGCATCAAGGCGACTGGACGGGACCTTAGGGTCCCCCCAGGGCGTACGGGTCCCGCTGGAAGAATAGGCCCGGGGTATCACCTGCCTGTCGTAAAAGGCGACTGAAAGGTGCAGAGTCCGAGGAGTCGAGGGACGCTTAGGCGGGCATGGGCTGGGAATCCCATGACCCGCCTGCCCCCACACACAACCGAGGGGCGCGGCGGAGGGCCAGGTGGCACCCCCACCGCACAGCGAAGGAGGTGGCCCTTATCAGGGCTAGGGCCAGACCATCGGCCCATAGGTGAGCGCGATGCCACGCGCGGCGCGGGACTGCGCGGGTAGTATGCGATTGTGTTCCCCGGCAGTCCCATTAAGCGCAGAGAAGTCCACCCCCGGTGGTTTTAGTGCGGTAGGCGTCTCCATTGCACTACTGGTCCCATGGGTGTCAACTGCCCAGGGACCAGGGAGACGAGTCCCACACACCCCCCCGTCTCTGTCCCAGCAGGGCGGGGGGACGGTCCATGAGGATTTCCACCGGGTCAAAAAAAAAAAAAAAA
>NW_011965861.1:0-3210 GCF_000949405.1 Vollenhovia emeryi
CGGGAATTTCGATAACACCAAGATATTAGATAATGAACCATTTTACACAAGACGACTAATTTCGGAAATGTTACATATAAATACACAACCAAATAGCATAAATTTACAGACAGACACAGCACTACTAGGCGATTCATACTTACCGCTATTAAACAAGGTGAAAAATTTCCGGCATAATTAGGGTTTATATTGCCACAATGTTTACTGTCCGATACTTCCTGACATTATAGTTATTTCCTAAATACCGGTGACTTTGAAGAAATCGTATATACATATAAGAAAGAACAAAAAGACACTCTTCAGAACTATTTTGACTACACTGACTTTCTCGTTCGAGTGATACATATCGCATAACCAAGAAGACGATTTCAACCGTACTTGCAGTATGTATTAAACATAGTAGAACTTTGTAAAAACAAAAAAGAATCTGTAAACCCAACTACTGATATTATTAATTCCGATAGTGCAAGAAATCCTGCCCTGATACCATAATAAGTATTAGGAGTCCACATATTGCACAGCGAGGCGAGCGTCACCATTGAATTAAACAACGATGCGGGACACTATGTTCACAGATACAAGCGATAAGTTTCTCATACTTATAATATAATTATTAATAAGCGATAGTTAGGATCTTTTATAACATGCGTACTTGACCGAAATAAGCATATTCATGTAAATATTATCATGTTATTGAAAAGGACCACATGCGATGGTCGAAACGTTTAACTTTAATTACTCGGAATAAATACCACACATAAAATAGTTATACCCGCACCCAACATCCAGCGTTTGGCTCTCATTGCCCCCCCCCTAGTTTAATTGAATTTTGATACATAGAGCCTTAAAAATATCAAATTATATTAACTTTAAATTTTTTACTTTTAGATATAACATCTTGGTCATTTATATAATTACTAATTTTAACATTAAATTGATAATTAAATTTATAGCTGACAAAAAGTAAAGTCTTATTTTTGTACAACTTAAAGTTTTAATTCTCTTCACGGTGTTTCTATTGCAAAAACTCTTGCGAAATAGAAAAAATTAATTATCACTTTACACTTTCCATTGTATGAATACAAAATAAATTAATATTTAAAATATATTAATTAACTAATTTATTGTTTCAGGACGATTCATCCTACTGGAAATTTATTCTGATGAAGAAGAGTTTGCTGTCCCATTGATGGATATACCAAAAAAATTTAAATTGTCATTTATGACAAAAGAATATACTCTTGTTGGGATCATCAATTTTAAACCGCCTTCAAAACCGCCACAAAACACTCGAAGTTCCCTTCATCAAGAAATTGGCCATTACACTGCCATTAGTTTTCGAGGAAACAAATGGATTAACTATGATGACTGCAAAGATGCGGAAACGGTTCGAGCTGACAATTATATTACTTGTCCAAATATTATTTTATATGTTGCGTAATAGCTTTTAGCACAGTTTTAATTGTTTGTACGATAAGAAAATATGAATACGTTCGCGCAATGACCATTTGAGAGCGTGAACGATTAATAAGTAATTTAACAGCAAAAATGCACATTTTAAAAGAAGTATAATATGCGTTCGCGGAGTGTACTTGTGAATCGTGAACTGCATTTATTTATATGTAGCGTTCGCGCAAAATTCACAAGTGACACTC
Organism: Vollenhovia emeryi; assembly: GCF_000949405.1. NCBI lineage: Eukaryota > Metazoa > Arthropoda > Insecta > Hymenoptera > Formicidae > Vollenhovia > Vollenhovia emeryi. The sequence continues at coordinate 1,656 of NW_011965861.1, forward strand.
ATATCGTGAACTGCAATTGTTACTACACTCTAATTTGAATTATCTGCACGAAAGAATCAAATCCTAGTAAGGTATTTTGATCTGTTCTTGACATGCGTTCGTGCAATGACTGTATAGGAGCGCGAACGGACATATTATGTGCATTTTGGATCAAGTACAATATATTTTTTATAAAATGTATTGTAGAGAGAATAAAGTAAAAATAAATAAAATCATAGTGTATTTTTTGTACCTCTCCATCATCATTCCCAGTTCATTATATACACTCGTCACCGCCGCTCTCCGCTCGCCGCTCGTCTCCCACCACCCACCGCTTACCGCTCGCGCTCGCCGTTGCCGTTGCCCCTCGCTCCTCGCCCCTCGCCTCTCGCCCCTTGCCCCTCGCCCCTCGCCCCTCGCCCCTCGCAACGGCAGGGGCAACGGCAACGGCGAGCGCGAGCGGTGAGCGGTGGGTGGTGGGAGACGAGCGGCGAGCGGAGAGCGGCGGTGACAAGCGCGCGCGGCCCGCTACGCCCACCGAGCCCGGCCTACAGTCGGAAGCCTGTTTCCGCGCGTTCATTCGCTTAGACGTAATAATTAATAACTGAATAACTATTGCGGATTTTGTATCAGGTTATCTGATTTTTCTTTTCAGCTTGCCCTAATCTATCTACATATTTTGATTGAGAACAAACTTATGAGACACCCTGTATATTTGTATTATAATATAAAGATTTTCATCACTTATAATAATAATTACCCAATTCTCATTTTCTTTTCTCTTTAGTAAAATTAATATATTGTTATTTCTTTATAAAATTTTATTTGGAAAAAGATTTTTTATTATGCTTTTCTATAATTAATCTCTCTCTCTCTCTCTCTCTCTCTCTCTCTCTCTCTCTCTCTCTCACACACACACACACACACACACACACACACACACACACATTTAAAATTATACTGTTAGTTACATAATTGTTTGAGCGTCAAACGACGTTACTCGGATCCACCGAAACAAATATAAGATGTAACGGCTTCGACCGATCGGGTCGAGCCGACCGTTTAACTCGGGGATGTTACGCTGTTCGCGACTCTCGTTGGGAGAGCTCGCTGGACCGCTGCGGTTGGAAGCAGGACTGAGAGGACTTAGCGGTGAGAGGCTCGAGGAACGGATGTACGCGTGAGAGGTTAGAAATCACGTGATCGTAACTCGAATCGATTGTGTAAAATACCGTGGTCCGTTTAATAAATGTGAAGCTTGAAACGGTCTAACCGTGTTCCCCGCGGACTTTGCTCGCCGGTGCCTGGGTCGAGGGGTTAGCGAAGAGACTGACTCGAGACCGTTTGGAAGTGGCAACAAATAAACGTATATTTGAGAATCCGAAGAGTGTACAAAATGTGAATCCGAAGAGTGTACAAAGTGTGAAGACGTGATCCGGGGTACGGACGATAACGGCGGACGCGGTGACAATTCGTACGGCGACCAGTACGGGTACGCGACCGTTTTCGTACGGACCTGACGGCGGGGCGTGGGGCCGGGCACGGCCGTACTCGGATCCGGCGGGCGCGCGAACGC
>NW_011965861.1:4866-8622 GCF_000949405.1 Vollenhovia emeryi
GGCCATTTGCATGGCGGTAGCCGCTCGTCGGTGATGAGCACCAATGATCCGATCTTGATCTCGTTGTTCCTGTGGTGCCACTTTGAGGTGGCTTGTTGTCGTTGTAGGTAATGCGCTGCCCAGTGTGTCCAGAAATGTTGTGTCTTCTGCTGGATGAGCTGCCATCGAGAGAGTCTTGAGATTGCCAGGTCGGTGAGTGAGGGCTCTGGTATAGCGGTGAGCGGACTTCCTACGAGGAAGTGGCCTGGCGTGAGTGCTGAGATGTCGTCCGCGTCGTCACTCAATGGTTCGAGCGGGCGCGAATTGAGAATTGCCTCAATTTGAGTGAGCAATGTGGTGAGCTCCTCAAAGGTGAGCACGCTTTCCCCAATGGTCCGCCGTAGGTGGTACTTGATAGATTTTACGACGGCCTCCCATTTTCCTCCCATGTGAGGTGTCGCTGGGGGATTAAATTCCCATCGGGTGTTATCTTGCGAGAGCAGGTGAGAGACTCGCTGATGTTCTTGAGTGCTCTGGATAAACAGCCGTTTGAGAGCTGCATCCGCGCCGATGAAATTGGTGCCGCAGTCGGAGTGTAAGGTGTGAGCAATGCCGCGTCTGGATGAGAAGCGTCGATAGGCGGCAATGAATCCTTCCGTTGAGTAATCACTGACCGCCTCGAGGTGTACTGCTGAGGTTGAGAAGCAGACAAAAACGCAAATCCAGCCTTTCGTTGTTTTGGCACCTCTTCCTTTCCATGTTTTGACGGTGAGTGGCCCTGCGTAGTCCACACCTGTATGAGTGAACGGTCGTGCCTGCGTAACTCGAGAGAGAGGTAGTTGGCCCATCAATTGATGAGCACGGATCCCCCTCTGCCGAGCACACGTGACACACCGCAGGATGTGAGACTTGACAGGAGCCCTCCCGCCGAGAATCCAGTATTGTTGTCTGATGTGTGACAGCGTAAGCTGCGTGCCTCCATGTAGAGTCCGTTGATGAGCGTGAGCGATGATCAATGACGACAGCTGAGAGTGACGAGGCAGTATCACAGGATGTGTCGCGTCGAGTGAGAGAGCTGCGTGCGCGAGTCGTCCGCCGACGCGAATGACTCCTTGAGCGTCGATGTACGCAGTCAATCTGTTGAATGCGTGCGCCTTTGATAACGGTGAGTCTGCCTGCAATGCCTTGAGCTCGTGCGAGAAGTACGTTGCTTGAGTTGCCTGAATCCAGAAGAGCCTCGCTTTCTCCAAGGTCTCTGGAGAGATGTGTCTGACCGGCAATGAGTCGTGGACTTTCCTCAACCGTGAGACGAATCTGAAACAGAGAGCTGTAATCCTCAATAGTTTCGTGAGGTGTGAGTACCTGTAGATGAGTTCCCATTGATATTCAGTCCTTGGCGTAACCATCAGTAGCGAAACGCCTGGGCGAGCTTCTGTTGCACTCATCTCGTCAGAGAGTGCAGGTTGCGACGGCCATGAGTCTGGTTTGAGTATCCATGGTGGTCCCGTCCACCAAAGTGCGTGGTTTTGAAGCTGAGCAGTTGTGAGGCCTCGTGATGCGCAGTCAGCCGGATTAGAAGTTCCAGGAATGTATCTCCAGTGAGCGGCTGGAGTGAGTTCTTGAATTTGAGCCACTCTGTTCCTGACAAAATCCTTCCAGCGTGATGCATGAGATCTGATCCACGAAAGTGTCACTAGAGAGTCCGTCCACATATGCGTTGCCGTTACGTCCATGTTCAAAGTGGCTTCGACGTATTGCATGAGTCGAGAGAGCAGTAGAGCAGCTGTGAGTTCAAGTCGCGGGATTGAGAGCCGCTTGAGGGGTGCTACCTTAGTCTTGGAGCACACAAGTGAGAACGTGGCGCCGTTTGAGCCGTGAACGGAAATGTATATGACTGCAGCCATTGCCAATTGAGAAGCATCAGAGAATCCATGAAGTTCCACTTGCGAGTCGCTCCACGTATTGAGCCACCGAGGTATTGAGAGCCTGGCCAGGCTTGTGAATTCTTCTCTGATGATGAGCCACCGGGCTGAGAGCTGGGATGGCAGTGGGTCATCCCATTGAAGCTTGTGCAGCCACAGCTCCTGCAAGAGAATTTTGGCCTTGATCACGACAGGTGATGCAAAACCAAGTGGATCGAGTATCTGAGCCACTTCAGATAAAACGAGGCGTTTTGTGAGTCTGCTTTCCGAGCGTGAGCTTCGGGTTGAGAATGCAAAGGTATCTTCTTGAGGGAGCCATTTGAGTCCGAGTATCTTGGTTGCGCAATCGTCGAAGGTGATTTGTGAGCCTTGGTCTTCGCTGTCGATGACAGTCTTGAGTATGTCGAGATGAGTTGCATGCCATTTTGCTAGTGGGAAGCCGCCCGCCATGCAGAGGCCCCTTAGTTGCTGTGCGACCTCCTGCAATTGTTGTATTGTATCTGCACCACCAAATATATCAGTGACATACCTGCCGTGAGTGATCACCGGCACAGCCAGTGGGAACCTATGTCCTTCGTCTTCTGTTAATTGTAACAAGGTCCGCACGGCTGTGAATGGTGCGACCTTCGTCCCGTAAGTGCCCGTTCTTGAATGATATGGCACCTCATTGAGCTGATTGTCCATCCAGAGTATCCGCTGTAACTCCCAGTCATCCTTGTGAATCTGAATCGGTCTGTCCATTTTGGTGATGTCCGTAGCGAAAATGTGACGATGTCTACGTATCCTAGGTAGAACATCTGAGATGTTCAGATGTAGCTTTGCTCCAGTGTACATGAGGTAGTTGACCGGGTAGCCTGATGTGGATGCGCTAGAGCCATTGAAAACCACCCGCAGTTTCGTTGTAATACTGGCCGGCTTGAGAACACCGTGATGTGTCAGGTGAAAATGTGAGCGATGACTGGAGATGAATGCTGCCTTCGTAGTGTGGTTGAGTGTCTCGTAATCAATCATGAATTGTTGATAGAGACGTTGATAATTCACATCCCTTGAGAATCGTCTGCGTAATCCCTTCAGACATTGATGAGCGACGTTGTAAGAATCACCCAAAAGATCGTCTGGTGAATTGAGTAGAATCCTGTCGATGTACCTCTCTGGAGAATCACGAAAGTGTGTAGTATTGAAGTGCTTCTCGCACCTCTGCTCGTTAGGAGTGAGCTGAGTGACATCGTGAGTAGGCACCTCCTCTTGAATCCAAAATTTCGTCAATAACTCAATAAGAGCATCCTCGTTGAATTGAGTAGCAGCATGATGCGTTGATGTGCGTGTTGCTTCCCTATTGTCTGATCCAAGAACGAGCCATCCGCAAATGGAGAGTTGCGCTATCGGCATGAGTGGAGAATGCCTGATGGTATTGGGCTTGATGATTTGCCCGTATGCATCTGCGCCGATGAGGATGTCAACTGGCCGCGGGATGAGAAAGTCTGGACTGGCTAGTGCCAAGGTCCTGAGATGCGGCCATTCTTCCGGTTCCGCATCGAAATATGGTAAGATTGATGTAACTGTCCGGAGGACATGAGCTTGAATTGTGGCAGCTGCGTTGGAATGTGTCGAGCGTAACGTGAGTGACACGACTCCTCGTGTCCGAGTACACTGCTTGCCTGCAATTCCAGTGACGACAATACTTGAGTAGTGACGAGGGATGTTGAGCTGCCGAATGAGATTCTCCGTGACGAAGGTGAGTTCGTATCCTGCGTCCATGAGTAGACGCGCTGAGCGATGAGTGGTGGATGAGCTGCCACGGCTGTGGCGAGTAGAGTTGAGCAGGATGCGGACGTGTGAGCTGGTCTCGACGATT
>NW_011965862.1:0-4416 GCF_000949405.1 Vollenhovia emeryi
ACAGCAGTTCTTTTGGGAGTTCTGGGTAGCCCCTCAAGAGTTCTAAAGGAAATCCTAATGGCAAAATTAAATATTTCCAATACTTTTAGTGCTATCGCTGATTTCGAGTTTTCATTTTGTGAAGTTAGCACCCCCAAGGTTAGAAAAAAATTATTTTGACAATTTTGGCAGTTCTATTGGGAGTTCTGGGTTGCCCCTCAAGAGTTCTAAAGGAAATCCGAGAGGAAATCCTAATGGCAAAATTAAATATTTCCAATACTTTTAGTGTTATCGCTGATTTCGAGATTTCATTTTGTGAAGTTAGCATCCCCAAATTTCAAATTTAACTTTTTTAAGTTAATTCGCCAGAACTATTTTTAAAATTGATAAGGAACTCTAGAACTCTTCGGGTGCATTCAGAACTGAAAAAAAAAGATTTTTTGAGACATGAGGTGTCAACTTCACAGAGGTTTGAAAAAACGAAATTACTCTCCGACCAACCTAACACTTTGTTATTTTGTTATTTAAAAGTTTATTATTACAGATGTTTTTCTTTTGTTTCGATATACACTGTAAAAAAATCAATAATATACATACAACGCGGGCAGTATGATATTACATATTCGCAGTACATACGTCAAGTAAGCGCGCTATCTCAATAAATCAATTGTCTTATCTGTTGATAGTGTAAAGTTAGAAGTAATCGTCGTACATAACCGTTGTCGGCCTTTATCTACTAGTCCGAGTTTGGCACGCAAAGAAAATGGACGGTGTAATTGAAACATATTCCAATATGGAAGTGCGTGCAGTTATCAGATTTTTGCAAGCAGGAGTGAACCAGGATAAAATTCATCGCAGGTTAAAAACTGTTTATGGCCAAGATGTTTCAAGTCGAAGGGATGTGTACGTGTGTGTGTGTACGCATGTGTATGGGGAGGGGAAGGGTGCAACAAATTACAAGCCAGCCGAACGAAACTTTATGACGATCTATAAGAAAAAGAAGCAGACCAAAGGCCTTGCACATGATAACAATTGTGCTGTTCTTGAAGGTTTGATAATGGAAGATTGCAGAATCAAAGTTGGTAAAATCGCTGAAATGACACACATTCTAGAGAGTTCTGTTCATGAAATCATCTCAACTCTAAACTTCTGTAAAGTGTCTGCTTGCCTGGTTGCAAAAATGCTGTCCGAGGAACACAAAAACAAACAAATAGCTGTCCTATTTGAAAATCTTTGCCAAAAGGAAGGAAATTTGTTTTAGGGAAGCATCATTACGGGTGATAAAACATGAGTTTACGCGTTCACTCCAGAGTTCAAACAAAACTCCATGATGTGAAAACATTCTGATTCACCGTCGCCAAAAAATTCAAAGTTCAGCCGTTTGCAATGAAAACGATGGCGACCGTCTTTTGGGATTGTCCTCCTGTTGTGCGAGTTTTTCCCGTCAAAAACAGCCATTAACAGTGATGCCTATTGCAAAACTCTCGCCAAATTGTGTGCAGTCATTAAACAGAAAGGCCAGGACAGTTAAACGCTGGCGTGAGAATTCTGCATGATGGCGCCCGACCTCATACATCAAACCAAACAAAAGCTTGGCTGGAAAAGAGTGGGTGGGACATCGTGTAGCATCTGCCGCATAGCTCAGATCTGGCCCCATCAAATTTTCACCCCTTCGTGAGACAATAATATTAATGAGATAAATTTTTAATACTTGTTCAATAAAAATATATTGCAAACAACTTTAATACAAATAAACATTTTATTAAAAGATGGCATTTTCTAATTTAATTCTTGAATACATGTTGGTCCTAATTCTCGACATTATTGTTTATTTAAAAAAAACTTGTTGCTAAACTGCTGAAATATACAATCTAAACTTACAATTAATTCTAATCCTTATTTCATAACCCACACACGCGCGCGCATACGCACACGCATGCACAAAAGAACGAGAGAGTTTAATACTTGTAAGGAGGGAGGAAAAGCGCAATTAACATTTGGTTTAGCAGCGCCAAGTATTTTTAATAAACAATAATGTCGTGAATCAGGACCGATATGTATTCAACAATTGAATTAGAAAAACTTGGGGATCTCTTATTCTGAATTAGAAAAGACCATCTTTTAATAAAATGTTTATTTGTATTAAAGTTGTTTGCATTATATTTTTATTGAATAAGTATTAAAAATTTGTCTCGTTAATATTATTGTCTCCTTTATTTCTTTCGGTAAAATCTTATGCTCGATTGGTTGGATATAACATTTTAAAATAATAAAGTATCTTGTTTGTATAAATATCCATTTTAGTTAGCGCAATTTAATAATATCATTACTTTTGCAATGAAGATACTTTTGTAAAGAAGATAAAAATGTTTCTTTTTAATAAAATATATCCAAATAATTAAATTATAGAATTCTTGATCGGATGGCGCTTATACTTGGCATCTTCTTTTACCTTTTTTTTTTAAAAAAAGGTTGTTTTTAAGGTGATATCACAAATGTTGTAGTAAATATTTCATAATATTCTACCTCTATGACGATGGTTCCGATAATCTCGGCGATATTCGAGATACTGGAGTCGATCTCCTCGATCGCCATTTCACTCTGCGGCGATTCGGACAACGACACGGCCACAGTCCCGTTGCCGCCGTCTGAACCTCCGTCGCTTGCTGGAGCACGCTAGCCAGACCACTGATGACCGCCGTTGTCGTCGTCGTCGCCGTAACTTTTATCCTTCGTAACGCTTATCCTTTAACCTCTATCATTCCCCTAAAGATTAATAATTACATACGCATATCGATCGCGCTTCTACTCACGTGGCCTTTTTTTTTACAGCACTACGCTAGAAACGGACGCGGCAGCTCTCCGGAAACTATTACAACTGACTATGTCAACAGCCGCAAAAGCTTGAGGCCCGGTCTACAATGAGTCGTTAGTCGTTAGTCAGAAGTTGCAACTATATGCTGATCCTTTTCCTTTCTGGGTAGAAGAAAAAGGACCGACATATAGTTCCGACTTCTGACTAACGACTAACAACTCATTGTAGACCGGGCCTGAAAGTTAGCATGGCAAATAATATTTATTCTAATGCGTTCCGCCATATATGTTAAGTCTCGTATTTTCATCAATCAGCCATAAAAGCTAAGTGAAAGACTATCTATAACAGCCTTTTACTTAAGCTTTTACCTATCGGTAAACTTGGGTAAGACGGCAATAGTTTTTTCTAATGTAAGAAACATTTATTTTCGTTATTTTTTAATTGTGCTTGGTGTACTGCTTCATTGAAGCTTAAAGTATGTAATACTATCAAAACTAATGACAAAACACTTAACATAAATTTAATATTATCAAAATATTACAATATATGCATTGGCCATCTTACCTGACTTGCAGGGAAAAGATGGCTATATTACGAGACAGTTGTCCATACATATTATATGTAAAAGATGCACCTAATATATTGTAACTAATAAAGAAAACATAATTTCACATATTTAGTTACAAATATATTTAATGTATACTGGATGTTATGTAATATCCGCCTCACCTTTTATTTACGGATAGAACGGATTAGACTGACAATGAGTCGAAAAGTCCTCTACGATTTTGCAATTTTTGTAATAGTTAACAAGTTATTAATTATTATACAGCGATCTTAGCCCGGCCTACCACCCAATTCAAACGCGCGGCGAGATGCGGCTGTCCCGCGATCGGCGTTGCTAGGCGCGCGAGATGTTGTTTATGACACGCGGCAAGGGTTACATATAATATAACAACTCCCTGCTCCTTCAAGTTTGTTCTTCAATTTTGTGCACAATTTCAAGGAATTTCAACGAAGGAAGGACGTTCACGATGAAGGGAGAAGTGGACGGCCGTCTGTTGTGTCTGATGAAATTGTACACTTTATATAATGAAATTATATGATGATATATATATGATTTAAATATATTGTTACACCTTGTTCGCGCCGTCGCGTTCCACCCCCTTGGCACTCACTCGCACACACAAATTAACCACGAGGATAAGGAGCACGAACTTTATTTTAAAAGAGATATGTCCGTTAGGCCTGAAAGCCAAACTTCGAATCAATACATAAAATTGTTTAAAAACAAAGAGCAACCGTAATTAAGCGACATCAGAAGATACCGGGCGTCCAGGACGCGAGCGTAACAATATACAGAGTGTACTAAAACCACCGGATATCCTTTTAATCGCAGATTCCTTAGAAAATTTCAAGAGGAAAATTCTAATTAAAAAATGTCGAGGCTATGATAGTTTTTAAATAATAAGCGATTATATTTCACAAATGACAGGTCTGAGATTTCGCGCGCTCAGGCACGGTGACATGACGAGTGATAAAAGTGTTCCTATTTCTTTATCACTTGTATTCCTTTATCACTTGTCGTGTCGCCGTACCTGAGCGCGCGAAATCTCAGGCCC
>NW_011965862.1:4669-8625 GCF_000949405.1 Vollenhovia emeryi
GTCATTTGTGAAATGTAATCGCTTATTATTTAAAAACTATTATAGCCTCGACATTTTTGTATTAGAATTTTTGTCTTGAAAGTTTCTAAAGAATTCATGATTAAAAGGATATCCGGTGGTTTTAGTACACCCTGTATATATATTAACATTCATTCTCGTAAAATTTGGCCTCCTTTGATTACTTATTGTTATTCTATTAATTTTTATAAAAGTAATTCATTTAGCTTGTTTTTGCATTTTATTCTATTTTCTTCATTTTTAGTTTATCTTTATTATATATTTTAAATAATTACAGAAGTATCTAGTAAAAATGTTTTTATTTTCAAGCCATAGTCATTTTTGTTTTTCTTAACATCTTGTATTTTGCAGATTGCAAAAATCTTCGTACAAATGTCTTCCTAATATTTACTGCTACTCCATTACTACTCTGTTTTCTCAAAGCCCAAATTTAACACGATTCTAATATTTTATAAATATCTTGTCACGCACAAACACACACACACACACCCTTTTTTGTATAAATAATTCCTCGTGTAAGATGCAAGCATTATTCCGATCAAAATTATGATTTGATTTTTAAGTGAGTTGCATCAGAACTGAATGTTTTGAAGAATCTAATTTTATATTATTTATATGTTCTTTTAATCTCGTATTCTCAATTTCCTCTTAATTTGTCCAACACAAGACGCCTCACATTCTTTGCAAAAGTTCTTATACACAACACTGTTATTTTTTGATATGTTCCGATGCTAAATAGATAGAAAAGTGCGATACAATTCATATACTAACATAAAAATTGAAAATTAAAATTTTTTTACACTTTTTAGAATTGTCTTCAAACGCATTTTTGTTATAAATCTTTTATCGTTTAATATACATATCTTTCAGTTTCTTCAAATACAGAAACTCGTAGTTTCTTAATAGGTAGTCAAAAGAAAATTCAGCAGCTAATGCTATTGTTTGTAGAGTCCTCTGTCAACTGAACCACTATCCTACTTAAATAATATTCGTAGAAGATGCACTCGTTATTTAACTGAAACAAACAGTACTAATTGAACGCTAATGAAATGTTCAGCTTCTGTCTCATATGTAAATACAGTTTGCAGAGCACCTGCATGGTTCTTTCGCGAAAGGGTCACAGTTGTCAACAAACTTATTACCGACAAAATTGTTTGCACACATGTGTATGTTCATATGCTGATTGCTGATAAAATAAATTAGCAACAAAGCTATAAGTATTATTGTACACAGAGTGATTTGAAAACATACTCTTTGAGTGCATAAATGTTTTTACGCGCATAATTTTATTGCACGTAAAAATAAATTCAAATAATATTTCATTATGCAGGTATGTACGTGTATATACTTATTTTTTCTACTTTATCAAGAAAAAATTCAAATTTTTGCAAATAATTTTTAACTTCATTTTCAGAAGTTTGCGTAAATTTGTCTGCCAAATAAAGTTCAAAATCATCTTAATACAAATATATTACATTTGCAAATTGTTTCTTGATAAAGTAAGAAGATACAAACTTTTTTTTAAAGACACTTTCGAATCATTTGTCATGTTTTGTTGTAAAGTTACAGTCAAAAAATAGCCAAAAACATTTTATTTTCTATTAACTAATTAAGAATTTAATACAATTGTGTATTTAGATTTTCGAAAATCTAATACTTTGTCACTTCTTCTTTATTTTAATTTCTGATTTATATTAATAAAATTGAAATGTTCGCAATCATGTATACGATTGTATATCTATTTATGATGACTTTGGAATGTTCGAATGTTTTATCGCTTTTACGTTTCAAATATATCGCGTTACATATCAGGGTCTTGAACTAACAAGTAGCAGTTACGGATGTATTGGTGTCATTGACTTCGGATATTGTTAACGTTACTTACAGAGAATCTGAAGAAACTCTAAAGCAGTGTTTTAAAATGTACTGACAATTAGATTTCTTATATTACGTTTTCATTTCTACGTTACATATTCTAAAAAAATGTGTACATTATATATTCTAAAATTATTTATAAATAAAGTTATTGTTTGTGTTATTATTTAATTAATTTATATATAACACATTAGCTTTATTATTCTAATTATAGCGTGATTACATTATTACTTTTTACAATGTTCTACTTTGTATTATTATAAATATTTTACTAATATGATGAGTTCTCTAATTAAGAACTTTGCAAGTAAATGTAAAATATGATTCAAATATAATTGAGATAATACAATCCATATTTTGCACTACGAAAATGTTTTGTACTGCAAAGATATAAATATATATACATATATAAAATATATATCAGATATACATAAATGTTTCGAAATTTTATATAATTTAAGTAATATATTTTAAAATATTATATTTAATTATTACATATTGTCATATTGTCGCAAAATCTGATCTTTTTTCTATATATAACTTTAAACTTTAAACTATATGTATATCTTTTTCTATACATATGCATATAACTATTTTATTACTGTGTCTCTTAAATACATACGGTCTGATTCTGCGTAAAATAAAAATGTATAAAATCGCGAAATATTGAAACACATATTATTGAAATATAGTACAAATATATAATTAATTAATTTTTAATTATATAAATTTGGAATTATATAAATCACAATGTTAATAATTATTGTCAGAATAAACGTATTGTTAGATATGGATTAGTAGTATTTCATTTCATATACAAACATATATTAGTTAATAAAAGATTTATATTTTTAAAATAATTTATTTATTAGTACTTGTTATTGACAATGAATATCATTACGTAATATACTACACTTGTATATGAATAAGTTATTTTATAGAGATAAAAAATTTAGTGATAAATTAGAAAATAGACTTTTATGGTAGACAAATTATTAATTAGTATAAGTTTTCTAAATTTTATAATTGATTTATTATTAAAAATACTTAAAATTGTTGCGGCTATTATAATAGCTCGTTAAATTATAGTTCTATAACGTAAATATATATATGAGTAATTCCGAAAAACATTTAGTCCTTTTTGCTTTAATATAATTTGTATCTCCGTTTTCCATAGGTACATATGATATATGTATATACTCCTCTCCCCCCCCCCCCCCCCCTCCTTGCTCTCTCACTCTTACTGCACGCACAAACTTCTGATATTAATTTAGTGCAAAATTGAAATAATTCTTAGCCCTTGTTTCTCTTTCTTTCTCTCTGTCTTGTATCGAATTCTTTTATAGCAATCAGTATTGGATTAAAAAGGAACAAACTTTTTCAGCGATAAGAACGAGGCGCATCCGGGACGCAGTAAAGGGGTCAAAGGTTTCTGCTGAAGAAATGAATATAGCATACTTTCTATGAATGGACCGTGTCAAACATAATTAGATCAATTCATGCAACGTTTTAAATAACTTTGTTATACGAAATAATATAATATCCATTTTTTAAGTACAAGTAGTAATATGTTCAAAATGTTATAAACATGTAAAATAATCATTGCAACAACAAAAATTTATAAAATTATAATTGCAAAAATAAAAATGAAAAATTATTGGAGAAAGGAATTTAAAAAATAGGCTTAAAAGAAAATATTGAAAATATGGCCCATAATTATATGTAATATAAATAAATGTATAATTAAATCGTTAAATTATATTAGAAAATAATTTCGACATAGTAAGAAAAAATAATAAAAATAATAAATGACACAGATATTACGTTATAAAACGATAATAATCATTGATGACAATTCGTATATACTTGTTATGATCGCTTTACTTATTAAACACATGACAAATAACAAGAAGTTTTTAAAATAATATTTTAGTTCATTATAGAAAAAACTAAAATTAGATCTGATAAGGAAAGTACTCTTTATTACATGTTTTTAAATATAGAAAATTGAAGTTAGTTCATTTAAATGTGTGGAATTGTTGAGTCGCCAGCAATCAAAGAAA
>NW_011965863.1:0-2509 GCF_000949405.1 Vollenhovia emeryi
TATTAAAATGTTTAGGGTAACAAAATAGGCTCATATTTAAATAACACAACTCTACAAAAAAAAATTGTCTTTGTCCTAAAATTTATTTTATGAATTTTCTATTCATTATGTTTTAAAATAAAGGAAAAATACCCATATTCCTTAAAAAGTTTGCTTTTGTGGTAGTTATGATAATAAATCCTTTTTCTTGAGTTATCATATTAAAAAAGAGTATTCAATAGTTCTGATGTTTTTAAAAATACAGCGAAACTTAAGTCACTTAAGTGATAAACAACAATTAACTGTTTTGTAGAAGACTCAAAGAGGTTAAAATGTCGTCTAGAAAGTGTAAATATGATGCTAATGCATTTTGTTATATATGTGGTACATTTATTAAAGTACGAGATATAAAATTTTATTTAAATGCATGTGAAAAGCTTTGTGAAGCCTACGAAGCTTATTTTAAATGCCCTGTTCGGAATTTAGACAAACCCTGGGCTCCACATGTTGCTTGCAGTAATTGCAAAAGATGTTTAGAAGGTAAACAAATTTTTAGTAAAAAAATTGTTTATTTTATATAAATAAATGTTTATAATGTTTATTGTTATCTTTATTTAATTTAGGTTGGTATCGAGGTGAGAAACGGAATATGAAATTCGCAGTACCAAGAATTTGGCGAGAGCCAAAAGACCACGTTGATGACTGTTATTTTTGCGTAGTTAATCCTGCTAAAAGACGTAAAGGCAAAAATGCAAAACCCATCGAATACCCTGACCTTGCTTCATCTTCTGCTCCAATCTCACATAGCTCACAACTTCCAGTACCTGAACCTCCTACAAAATTGTCTCAATCAAGCTCATCTCAGAGTTCAAATAAAAATATTGAAGATGAAGAATTTGTACTGTCACAGGAACCACCAAAACCCCATTTTCTTACCTCAGATGACTTTAATGACTTAATAAGAGATTTGAATTTGCCGAAGAGTAAGGCAGAGCTTTTGGGTTCCCGTTTGAAGCAATGGAATTTGCTTATTGATGTCAAAATAACAGATCAACGAAGTCGGCATGAGACATTTGCTACGTTCTTCACCAAAGAAGATGGACTTTGTTATTGTAACGACATAAGAGGTTTGTTTGAAGCACTTGGGATGCCCTGTGTTCCCAGTAAGTGGCGTTTATTTATTGACAGCTCGACGAAAAGCTTGAAAGCAGTTTTATTACATAACGGAAATAAATTTCCATCTCTTCCAGTCGCTCATTCTGTACATCTGAAAGAAAACTATGAAAGTGTAAAAATTTTACTAGAAGCTTTGAAATATAAAGAGTATAAGTGGCAGTTCATTGGAGATTTTAAGATGGTAGGATTTTTAATGGGACTACAGGGTGGATATACAAAATATCCGTGTTATCTCTGTTTGTGGGATAGTAGAGGGGATGCTCAACACTATGTTCAACGATCATGGCCACTAAGAACTGAATTTTGTGTTGGGAAACAAAACATTAAATGTGAACCTATTGCTGAACCTGAAAATGTATTAATGCCGCCTTTACACATCAAGTTAGGCCTTATGAAACAATTCGTAAAAAAGCTAGATGAAAGATCTGAAGCTTTTACATTTTTAAAAAACTTTTTTCCAAAGTTGTCAGAAGCAAAGGTTAAAGCTGGAATTTTTGTTGGTCCACAAATTAAAAAACTTTTTGCCAGTGAAGAATTTCCAAAATTACTTACTAGTGCTCAACAAAAAGTTGGAATAGTTTTAAAGGAGTAGTTTCTGGATTTTTAGGGAATAACAAAGTTGAAAATTACCGAGAGCTAGTTGATAACATGTTAGAAGACTTTAAAACTATGGGCTGCAGAATGTCTCTAAAAGTACATATGCTGCATGCTCATTTAGATAAATTTGAAAACAACATGGGGGCGTATTCAGAAGAACAAGGAGAACGTTTTCATCAAGACATCATGGACTTCGAACACCGTTATCAGGGCCAATACAACGAAAATATGATGGGGGACTACATTTGGGGTTTAGTGAGAGAAAGTACTTATAAACATGAAAGAAAAAGTAATAGGGTTCACTTTTAAACTTTTTTCTACTATTTTGTAATTTTTGTAATTTGATATGATATTAAAAGTTGATAAAAATTTATATATAAGTATATTTGTTTCGATTTATTTATAAATAAAAATTTAAACTATGGATTTTGTAAAATATTGATCAACCGTTCTCCTGGATACAAAAGCAAACTTTTTCAGGCCATATATTTTTTTTTGTTTAACTTATCGATAAATCTATCGAAATTTCATACTCTCTTATCAAAGTCAAAATTCGTGTTGACCTGTGTAATCATTATAGTCAAAAGGAGAAAAGTTTTGGATCGGATAGTATATCGTAGTTATTAAACCGACTTATAAGCCAGCGTGTAAACGTAGTCCATGGCGGCGATATTTTGGAAAACTCCCCCCCCTTCTCTCTCTCTCTCTCTCTCTCTCTCTCTCTCTCTCTCCTCTCTCTCCTCTCCTATCCTCTCCT
>NW_011965863.1:4390-8631 GCF_000949405.1 Vollenhovia emeryi
CTCCAGCGGCCTAGACCTCCACCGATACTGGGACACAGTTACCTCCCGTGGAGACTACCGCCGAATGCAGGGAACCCAAGTCCACTGCAGTATAGCCACCGTCGACGCAGCCAAGCAAACAACCCCGCAGGGTTCGACCGAATCCCAGATCGTACCTGTGGACGTGGCACAACCATCCTCACCGAGAGGAACGCAAAGACTGGCACAACCATCCTCACCGAGAGGAACGCAAAGCACGGCAGGCCTAGACAGCCCCGAAGAAGACTCGCAACCGCTCTTCTCAGGGCGACACACGCAAACCGCCCTTTTCAGGGCGACCAAAAGCATAAAACGAGAGATCACCTCTGATTCTCCGCAAGGAACACTACAGACTCGAAACCCATCTAGTGTCACAGTTTGCATTAAATTTCATGTCTAGAGTCACAGTTTGCCTTAAATTCCTTGTTATAAACACTTGATGACCCATCTAGAGTATCTCCGAAACTATTCGAGTCCGACTCTTATATATATATATGAAATGACTCGGGAAGACATCCCCAACAACATATTTAAAAATGAAGCAAATCGGAGAGGAGGCCCCTTTTATGCATAATTACCGAGTGTTCTTCTCGTCTTCTTTCCATCTGAAGATTTTCGTTCTTCGAGGGATAAAAGCGTATTACCAAATTGCCTTGAATTTGTTCTTGTTCCCTTGCAAAGTAGAATAACATATTTTGTCTAGCGCTTAACGAAGTATCTAGAAACGAACTTGTCCCATACAGCACGCATGTCTAAAAGACGTCTTTAAGACGTCTTTAAGTGGTCTTTTAGATATGTACTGTCTAGAAAAAAAAGATGTCTTAAAAGATGTCTTAAAAGACGAATCGCAAATAAGCAAATCGCAGGTGTATTCTAATATTTTTGTTGACATAATTATATCGAGGCCCACTGACATTATTCTAATGTCAAAATGACAAATAACATTAATTTGCTATCTAGGTAAGGGATAAAGGAGACAGAATGCCACCCGTTGATCTTTTAGATCTTAAGATCTTTTAGACATGCGTGCTGTATGGGGTATCTTTCACTCGATAGGCGATTATTTTGTCCAACTATCCAGCATCTCGTTAATAACAAATAAAGTAATAGCAAACAACGGGTGGCATTCTGTCTCCTTTATCCCTTACC
Organism: Vollenhovia emeryi; assembly: GCF_000949405.1. Lineage (NCBI taxonomy): Eukaryota > Metazoa > Arthropoda > Insecta > Hymenoptera > Formicidae > Vollenhovia > Vollenhovia emeryi. The sequence goes on from NW_011965863.1 coordinate 5,558, forward strand.
TAGATAGCAAATTAATGTTATTTGTCATTTTGACATTAGAATAATGTCAGTGGGCCTCGATATAATTATGTCAACAAAAATATTAGAATACACCTGCGATTTGCTTATTTGCGATTCGTCTTACTCCTTAAAATAGGATGTGTAAAATGAAGACGGTTCGGGGTTTCATCCGCAGATAAGAAAATCTAGCGGTCAAGGTCAATTGCTTCAATAGCTGACAGGAAGCAACTGCACGAACAGAAACAGAACGATAGGGTGGTATTCGTAGTCCGTTCTTATATTTAAGATCATCTTAATGTATTATCTTAATGCGTTACAAGCAATCGCATAGCCACGTCAGTGTCTTGAAATAATTCAAGTTTCAATCGACCTCAGCTGGCCACATTTATTAAATACGCCTTCGCAATGTTTCGACCTTTGGTTTAGGTCCTTATCAAGTGAGATCTAATAAATGTTTTATACAGATTACGTGAGAAGTATGAAAGAACTGTACAGTATCGCAGAATGATTAAAACCACAAACTAAAATCACATTTTGGCGGAACGGAGTTCAGTATTAAGAGTCATTCTGCGATACTGTACAATTCTTTTATACTTCTCACGTAATCCGTAACGTAAAACATTTATTCTTAGATCTCACTTGATAAGGACCTAAACCAAAGGTCGAAACGTTGTGAAAGCGTATTTAATAAACGTAGCCAGCTGAGGTCGATTGAGACTTGAAATTTTATTTATATTAATAGATGAAATATACCTTCTTAAAATGTTATTTAATTATTTTTAATTAATTAAATTTAATTAATTAATAAATTACATAAAAATCTTAAAATATTATTCAATAAGATGATCTTGAAATAAGAACGGACTATGAATGCCGGCCGTAGATCGAGTAATAGAAAAGTGACAGTTTTCGCATATATAATTGTTTAATAATACAAATAACGAGGCCATTTTCTAATAATGCAATTATCTTCCGAGAAAACTGTAATATGCTTGGAGTGTACTGAAAAGCTGGTGAAAAAATTATTTTGCTGTTGACATTATTTCACCGTGAAATTTCTGTTGCAGAACATTCCTCATTAATGGATGAAAAGTAAACTGTTGTAAAAAGAACTTCGTCAAAAGTTTCCAATTATTTTCAGTATTCAACACTCTTGGAGAATCTATCTCTATGATATTGGTAATTATTTAGATTAGGACACCCACCTCCAATAACCTTGGGCTTGACATATATTATAGAGGTCACCCTCCTGAGTGACCTGCAAAAGATTTTAACCTGCGGACGTTGTGTGTTAAAAAGTTATTAAAAAAACAATGTCGACCAATTATATGTAATTTTAGACACAAATATTAAAAATTTTGAAAAATGTTTTAAACAAAAGTTGTAGATCTCTTTAAAATATACATTTTATGTCTTATTCATTTTTACTATACGAGTGACAGTTTTCAATAAAAATGATGAACTCTAAATCCTATATCTGTCCTCTCATCTAAGCATGTGCTTTGTAGTACATAGACGATTCCATATGGATTTGCGACTTTTCACGTGAAGCGAGATCCACTCCACACTTCGTACATAGTTTGGGTCAGGTTATATCTTAACAAAGTGGAGCCTCCCCGAAGGGGGGGCGGAACGTACTGTCTCCACACATGTACTTCCGCCGTTGTACTGTTCCACATAGGTTTGCAACTTTCCACGTGAAGCGAGATCCACTTCACACCTCGGACATAGTTTGGGTTAGGTTATATCTTAACAAAGTGGAGCCCCCCGCAGGGGGGGGGCGGAACATACTGTCTCCACGCATGTACTTCCGTTGTACTGTTCCACATGGGTTTGCGACTTTCCACGTGAAGCGAGATCCACTCCACACCTCGGACATAGTTTGGGTAGGGTTATATTTTAACGAGGTGGAGCTCCCCCGCAGGGGGGGCGGAACATACTGTCTTTATTCATGTACTTCCATGACGTACGACAGATAGAGATGGGAGGAGAGATATAAGATTTAGAGTCCATCATTTTTTTCGAAAACTATTACTCGCACAGTAAAAATGAATATAAGACTATTTCTATTTTGTACCAGGAATTGTAAGAAAAAAAACGATGACGTTGCTCTGAAAACAAAGTCTCTTACTTTTGTAACATACACAAGAGTAATTGTACAATGTTATTACACTGTAAACTTAAAATAGGTATCTTACCTGAAAACAAAGAAACGACATTTAAAGTCTATTACTCTCAATTCCTTCTTATAATAACTTTTTACTTATTTACTTTGCAACAATATGCACAAGCGTGGCCGATGTCATCTGCTTTTACATCGGTGTGTCGCCGTTACAGACAGCGCCATCTATCAGTCTATTTAAGTAGTCAGTAACTGCCTACCGGTCATAGAGCGCTCTACAATGTACGTTGAAGAAATACAATGTCTTTACATGAATAGAACATAAAATGTATATTTCAAAGAGATCTACAACTTTTGTTTAAAACATTTTTCAAAATTTTTAATATTTGTGTCTGAAAATTACATATAATTGGTCGACATGGTTTTTTTAATAACTTTTTAACACACAACGTCCGCAGGCTAAAATCTTTTGCAGGTCACTCAGGTGGGTGACCTCTATAATATATGTCAAGCCCAAGGTTATTGGAGGTGGGTGTCCTAATCTAAATAATTACCATGATATTTTCTACACGTTTCATTGCGCAGTTATTATCGAATAAATGTATGTTACTTTCCTGTTATCGTTCTGTATTGACAGACTTAGGTTTGTGAAGATATAAATAACGAGAGGGTCAAATAATAATTGGAGTATATTAAATATTTTTATAAGTATCTCAATTTCTAAGTAAGAATGTTTACTCTCTATTTTCCAACGTTTTAAAAAAGAATGAGGAACCGTATGGTACCTCATGTGGAAAATCTCATAATCGCTTCGATCATCTTTGATAATATTATTCGCATAATGTATTTAATATTAATTTCATATGCCTTTGTCTCCTTTCTATTTTCCTTTCTTTCCTCTCGTTATTTATATTGATGCTAATGGTATATGCGTAATTAAAATAATTACAAT